>NC_057809.1:551143646-551382909 GCF_018294505.1 Triticum aestivum | reverse complement strand
CCACGAGGCAGGGGGGCGCACCCTAGAGGGGGGGGGGGGCGCCCTAGAGGGGGGGGGGCGCCCACCACCCTCGTGGCCAGGTGGCAGCTCCTCCCGCTGTAATTTTTGCACAATAAATCCTCAAATATTCCCGAAAAAATCATATTAAATTGGCATGTCATTCTGAGGACTTCTATTTTCAGGATGTTTTTATATTGCACGGATAAGTCAGGAAACAGACAGAAAAATACTATTTTTACTTTATTTCTACTAATTAACAGAAAATATAGAGAGGGTACAGAAGGTTGTGCTTCTAGTTTCATCCATCTCATGCTCATCAAAAAGAATCCACTAATAAGGTTGATCAAGTCTTGTTAACAAACTCATTCCGATAATCATGAAACCGGAGAAAATTCGAATAACACTAAGTTACCTCAACGGGGATATGCATATCCCCTATAATAAGTATATCATATTTCTTTTTTACAATAGGAAGAGTAAATTCAAAACCTCCAATTATAATCGATGGAATTTTTCCAATGGAGTTGATACTATGAACTTGAGGTTGTTTCCTCGAAAAGTGTACTGTATGCTCATTACCGTTAACATGAAAAGTGACATTGCCTTTGTTGCAATCAATAACAGCCCCTGCAGTATTAAGAAAAGGTCTTCCAAGAATAATATACATACTATCATCTTCGGGAATATCAAGTATAACAAAGTCCGTTAAAATAGTAACATTTGCAACCACAACAGGCACATCCTCACAAATACCGACATGTATAGCAGTTGATTTATCAGCCATTTGCAAAGATATTACGGTAGGTGTTAGCTTATTCAAGTCAAGTCTATGATATAAAGAGAGAGGCATAACACTAACACTGGCTCCAAGATCACATAAAGCAGTTTTAATATAATTTCTTTTAATGGAGCAAGGTATAGTAGGTACTCCGGGGTCTCCAAGTTTCTTTGGTATTCCACCCTTAAAAGTATAATTAGCAATCATGGTGGAAATTTCAGCTTCCGGTATCTTTCTTTTATTAGTAATGATATCCTTCATATATTTAGCATAAGGATTTGTTTTGAGCACATGAGTTAATCACATACGCAAAAAGATAGGCCTATTCATTTCAGCAAAGCGCTCAAAATCCTCATCATCCTTTTTCTTGGATGGTTTTGGAGGAAAAGGCATGGGTTTCTGAACCCAAGGTTCCCTTTCTTTACCGTGTTTCCTAGCAACAAAGTCTCTTTTATCATAACATTGATTCTTTGATTGTGGGTTATCAAGATCAATAGCAGGTTCAATTTCTACATCATTATCATTACTAGGTTGAGCATCATCATGAACATCATCATTAATATTTTCACTAGGTTCATGTTCATTACCAGATTGTGTTTCAGCTTCAGACATAGATATATCATTTGGATTATCAAGTGGTTCAGCAATAGGTTCACTAGAAGTTTGCACAGTTCTATCATTTTTCTTTTTCTTCTTTTTAGAAGAACTAGGAACATCAATATTATTTCTCTGAGAATCTTGCTCGATTCTCTTAGGGTGGCCTTCAGGATACAAAGGTTCCTGAGTCATTCTACCAGTTCTAGTAGCCACTCTAACAGCATAATCATTTTCTTACTATTCATTTCATCAAGCACTTCTTTTTGAGCCTTAAGTACTTGTTCTACTTGAGTGGTAACCATAGAAGCATGTTTGCTAACAAGTTTAAGTTCACCTTTAATATTAGCCATATAATCACCCAAGCGTCTAATCATATAAGCATTTTCTTTTAATTGTCTACCAAAATAAGCATTGAAGTCGTCTTGCTTAAACATAAAGTTATCGAACTCATCCAAGCACTGACTAGCAATTTTAGTAGGAGGAACTTCAGCTTTATCATATCTATAGAGATAATTTACCTTTACTACCTGTGTCGGGATATCGGGGTCAGGAGGTTCTTCAATAAATAAAGAATTGAGATCATAAGTTTCTTCAACAGGCGGTGAATTAAGACCATGTATTTCTTCAATAGGAGGTAAATTCTTAACGTCTTCAGCTTTAATACCTTTTTCTTTCATAGATTTCTTTGCCTCTAGCATATCTTCGGGACTGAGGAATAGAACACCTCTATTCTTCGGAGTTGGTTTAGGAATAGACTCAGTAATTGGACCAGGAGCTGGCTCAGGAGGTGCCCAATTATTTTCATTTGTCAACATATTATTCAATAGAATTTCAACTTCATCCGGTGTTCTTTCCCTGAAAAGAGAACCAACACAACTATCCAGGTAATCTCTGGAAGCATCGGTTAGTCCATTATAAAAGATATCAAGTATTTCAGGTTTCTTAAGAGGATGATCAGGCAAAGCATTAAGTAACTTGAGAAGCCTCCCCCAAGCTTGTGGGAGACTCTCTTCTTTAATTTGCACAAAGTTGTATATTTCCCTCAAAGCAGCTTGTTTCTTATGAGCAGGGAAATATTTAGCAGAGAAGTAATAAATCATATTCCGGGGACTATGCACACAACCAGGATCAAGAGAATTAAACCATATCTTAGCATCACCCTTTAATGAGAACGGAAATATTTTGAGTATATAGAAGTAACGCGATCTCTCATCATTAGTGAACAGGGCAGCTATATCATTTAACTTAGTAAGATGTGCCACAACAGTTTCAGATTCATAGCCATAAAACGGATCAGATTCAACCAAAGTAATTATATCAGGATCAACAGAGAATTCATAATCCTTATCAGGAACACAAATAGGTGAAGTAGCAAAAGCAGGGTCGGGTTTCATTTTATCTCTAAGTGATTCTTTGTTCCATTTAACTAATAACCTCTTAAGCTCATATCTATCCCTGCAAGCTAAAATAGCGGCAGAAGATTCCATATCAAAAAGATAGCCCTCAGGAATAACAGGCATATTTTCATCATCACTTTCATCATCGTATTCAGATTCAATAATTTCTTTTTCTCTAGCCCTAGCAATTTGTTCATCAAGAAATTCACCAAGGGGCACAGTAGTATCACGCATAGAAGCAATTTCATCATAAGTATCATGCATAGCAGAAGTGGCATCATCAATAACATGCGACATATCAGAACGAATAGCAGAAGCAGGTTTAGGTGTCGCTAGCTTACTCATAACAGAAGGTGAATCAAGTGCAGAGCTAGATGGCAGTTCCTTACCTCCCCTCGTAGTTGAGGGATAGATCTTGGTTTTTGGATCTCTCAAGTTCTTCATAATGATAAGTAGATATATATATATATCCCAAGTGACTCAAAGAATAGAGCTATGCTCCCCGACAACGGCGCCAGAAATTAGTCTTGATAACCCACAAGTATAGGGGATCACAATAGCTTTTGAGGGTAGAGTATTCAACCCAAATTTATTGATTCGACACAAGGGGAGCCAAAGAATATTCTCAAGTATTGGCAGCTGAGTTGTCAATTCAACCACACCTGGAAACCCTGTTCAAGAATTCATCCGATTAACCAGTTAACTTGCCGATTAATCCCTACTCATAGGGTCACCGAGTAGCCGATAAACTGACAAATCGTCCGATTAATTGATTAAATGGCCGATTAACTTGCCGATTAGCCTATTAATCCCCTACTCGCCAGCCAACTGAGTAGTTACCAGTTAACGATTTCCTCAACAAGGCCTGGAAACTTAGTATCTGTAGCAAAGTGTTTAGTAGCAAAGTAATATGATAGTGGTGGTAGCGGCAACAAAAGTAAAGACAACAAAAGTAATGTTTTTGGTATTTTGTAGTTATTGTAATAGTAGCAGCGGGAAAGTAAATAAGTGATAACCAGTATATGGAAAACTCATAGGCACCGGATCAGTGATGGATAATTATGCTGGATGCGGTTCATCATGTAACAGTCATAACATAGGGTGACACAGAACTAGCTCCAATTCATCAATGTAATGTGGGCATGTATTCCGTATATAGTCATACGTGCTTATGGAAAAGAACTTGGATGACATCTTTTGTCCTACCCTCCCATGGCAGTGGGGTCCTATTGGAAACTAAGGGATATTAAGGCCTCCTTTTAATAGAGAACCGGAACAAAGCATTAGCACATAGTGAATACATGAACTCCTCAAACTATGGTCATCACCGGGAGTGGTCCCGATTATTGTCACTTCGGGGTTGCCGGATCATAACACATAGTAGGTGACTATAGACTTGCAAGATAGGATCAAGATCTCACATATATTCATGAAAACATAATAGGTTCAGATCTGAAATCATGGCACTCGGGCCCTAGTGACAAGCATTAAGCATAGCAAAGTCATAGCAACATCAATCTCAGAACATAATGGATACTAGGGATCAAACCCTAACAAAACTAACTCGATTACATGATAAATCTCATCCAACCCATCACCGTCCAGCAAGCCTACGATGGAATTACTCACGCACGGTGGTGAGCATCATGAAATTGGTGATGGAGGATGGTTGATGATGACGACGACGACAAATCCCCCTCTCCGGAGCCCCGAACGGACTCCAGATCAGCCCTCCCGAGAGGTTTTAGGGCTTGGCGGCGGCTCCGTATCGTAAAACGTGATGATTTCTTCTCTTTGATTTTTTTCTCTCCGAAAGCAAATATATAGAGTTGGAGTTGGCGTCGGAGGGCATCCAGGGGGGGCCCACGAGGTAGGGGGGCACGCCCTAGAGGGGGAGGCGCCCCCACCCTCATGCATAGGGTGTGGGCCCCCTGGTCTTCATCTTTGGCGATGATTTATTATTATTTTTTCTAAGATGTTCCGTGGAGTTTCAGGTCATTCCGAGAATATTTGTTTTCTGCACATAAAACAACACCATGGCAATTCTGCTGAAAACAGCGTCAGTCCGGGTTAGTTCCATTCAAATCATACAAGTTAGAGTCCAAAACAAGGGCAAAAGTGTTTGGAAAAGTAGATACGATGGAGACGTATCATTAGGCTATCTGATGTTGGTTTGTCATACATAGTCATCACTTAGTCACTCATACTACAACAAGGTTGGATATAAGTGTATTTTTTACTCCTCTCTATCTCTTTCTTCGTAATGGAGGTGGTCAGGAATCGGGAGACTCATGCCGGTCGTAGCGTCGCAGTTAAAATGATAATGGCAAGTCAAATCACGGGGCCCCACCTGTCCAGCAGTAACTCGCTGTCAAATCACACAGCCCTACATTTGCAGCAGCCTACTCCCTCGTCTTCTCGCGTCTCTGTCGAACTGACTAGGCGGAACTACCCCGCCTACTGCGCAGGAAAAGCCCCGCCCTCGACTTTTAAATACAACTACATCCGCTTAAGAATCCAATGATATACTTTTTGTGACATAGTAACTCATATTTTGTTAGTCAAATGGATGACCTAGAACTATGTGCATGCCCTATAAACCGAGACGCCTAAAAATAAAATAAAAACAAGATGGAGAGGGTAGTTCAGCACGTATCTTTTTAGATCAATATAGTCGGGATTCACCAAGGAGCAAAACCAAGTGGTAGGCTGCTCCTGTCGTGTTGGCGTAGCAACTCAAGCAGGGTCAGTCTGCACACGAAATGGCGACACACTTAACAGGACCCCTTTGGCCGACATGTGGCTCATCCACCGTCTTGTTCCACGTGCGATGCACCAAATTACAGTTGGGAGCAGCGGTTGGAATTGGAGGCACCCCGGTCGTAGCGCCGCAGTAGTAGAAAATGAGCGATAAGGGGTCAAATCACAAAGCCCCACCTTTCCCGCATTAAGCTGGGTGGACGAAGCAACCATCATTTCACTCTAGGGCGCAAGAGCATAAAGAAAAGAGAAAACAATGATGCGTGCGACAGCTACCTAGGGCACCCTAGGGTAGGGGTCTCCACTACAGATCCTTTTTTTAAAGCACCTCCACTACAAATCGGCTTCTCCCTCGTCCTCTTGAAGAAAACCGATGATGAGTGCGGCGGTAGGGTTTGTAGGAGTACTATGGCGTGCGGGTCCACGTCGTAGTAAACGGGTTCGAGTCGACGCCTTAAATATGTGTGGGCCGCTTGGTTTTATGGGAACGAGGCAGCATTTTGGGTTCGGGGACCAGGGGAGATATAGTACATACAAAAAAATGTGGACGTAGGTTCGACCGAAAGGCAATGATGCACGGGCCCTGCATTTTGATATACCCGGGGCCACGTGAAATTTGCTACTCTACTCAAAACTAGTAAGGTACACATGTATTGTACGCATGAGATTTTGAAACCAAATTATGAATAAATACACACTATAGCATGTAAAGCTTCGAGTCATATATGCATGATATAGATGTTCGTTTAGTTTTTATAGTTCATCTCATTCAAAATCAATTAGTTTTATAAAAAATGTTAAGATTCATGGGGTTGTGCATTATAAGTCATAAAGTAAAAAACAAATAATGGCAATTCATTTAGAAAAAATAATCAATTATGATACAGAAGATTGTAGAACAAAGGAGAAGTGCTTGTGTTTTGAGGTTTGTGCATTATGCTTAAGTTCAACCATGGAGTCTTCTAAATTGTACATGTGGCAGATCTGGTGGAATGTTGATGATATCCAACGGCCAGTAGTGCTCGGATTTGCCTATCTCTGCACTGTCGGGTTAGCTTCATCCAGCGACCATCTTTCAAAGTTATTGGCACACTATATAGTTCTTGTGCCATAGTTGCTTGTTTTGGAAAAAACTACTAGTGGGTTGTACTATCTATTTAGGAATAGAAGATGTATACATGGAAGTTGTAGGGAAAGAGATGACATGGAGCATCTCAATTCCTATGAGTAGGGATTGGAAAAGAGATGTCATTTGGTTCACATCATAGGAACTTTTCTATTGAATCTAGAGATGACATGTATCTCAATTCCTACGAGGAGGGATTAGAAAAGATATGTAATTTGGTTCATATCATAGGAACTTTTCTATTGAATATACGCTAATGTTTATTTTCCTTTGAAATTAAGGGAGTATAGGAATCCATTCATATGAAGCAAGTGGCTCTAAAGCTATAGAAATGATATCATGTTAATTTCCTTTGAAATGTGGAGTATATGAATCTATTCCTATGAACCAATTGGCTCTAAAGGAAAAAATCCTATAAAAATCATATCATATAGAGTTCCTATGATATTCCTCGACACTAAAGGATGCTTGAAATTGCTGCGAGTGATACGATGGTCTTTCTTTGTAGACTCCTCACCCATCTTTATAGTTATCTCTCGAAGATAAATGAAATGATATATACATGGTATTCTACATGTGCAATTTGGTACACGAAAACTCGGTAAAAGTTTGCGAGGTTCGAATTTTCAATAAAGCTATATGCACTACATTTCGGAACGGAGGGAGCATACGGCAGTTGCTAACACTCACGTGGAAGATTAGTGTGTAGGAGGAGTGGCTGTTCTGTTAAATGACATGGCAAAATTGACACTGTCGGATGCCGATCTAACTGTTCTTAAGGCGTTCGTCAGGAAAAGGCTTGTGGCAAACGTTTGTCGGATAATGATTTACGGACACATGCATTGCATTGATACGTGCCCCCTCTCTCTCACGCACACGCACCCTCACGAGTCACGACTCTCTCGAGTCCTCTCGCAGACTCGCACGTCGCACCCACCGTCTATCTGTAGGTAGACGTCACGCACATATGTGCTCTTCACACCCTACCCTCAGAACTTCCAAAAAACAAAAGACGGCGCACACATTTTATTTTAGCTCACACGTCACACACTTATACTATTACTCTTGCGGCGAACGTTCTTTGGGCATAGTATATTGTACTCTCACGAAGAGAAGCGGTGCATGCACGCACTAGTTCTCTCACACCCACTCGCGGGTATACATAGGAGTGCATTTTTTGAAGCTGGTACAACAAAATCACTCCACTATATATAAAAGCAGGAGCCTTAGCACTTGCTTTACTAGGGTTCCTCTTGTTCACTCTCTCATGCTCTCCAGATCTAAGCAACACATAGGTGGCCACACTCTCTCTCAGCTCACGGCTGGTCACAAATCTGGCCGGACAACCTTGACCGGGGCAGGGGTGTAGGTGCATCGTTCACGCTGTCATCGGCGGCGAGGGAGGAGACCAACGGCTGCCCGCGCGTCCCGATCGGCGGCCATGCCGTTCTCTCCGAGAGAGCACCGGCTCGGGAGGGCCTCCGACCCCTTCTTCCTCCCTGCGGTATTGTGGCCAAGATGCGGCCTCCCGACGCCGTCTTTGCCACATGCCGACGACCCTCGGGTATATATTCCTTCGAAACCTGCCTTGCTCTACTGCCCCAGCTCCCTTCGTGTGGATCCTTTTCTACTTCCATTTGCTGTTCCAAAGCCACCTAGACTTCTACTATTATTAGAAGTAAAGCTAGTTCATACAGTCGACTCAAAGCGTTGGTTCAAACAGGGAAGAAAGTGGGAAAGCTGTAGCATGAATCTAGGACTTGGTTCTAAGAGGAAACAGGGGAAAGTAGTAATATCTGTCACTGTTTAAATAACCGTATTTCGTATTTGCGCAAACAGGGATGTCTGTTTCCATATCGTTTCGGGATGTCTATCTCCCTATCATTTCTATCCACGCAATCAAAAGCACACACCTTAGTTTTAGTACAACTGCACAAAATGAGATGTCTATCCCTTGTTGCCGTCGTCTAACCTCCCGTCCGCAAGGTATCCCTACATTGGTACTCCCTCCTTTCCGATTTATAGGGCTTATCTCAAAATTTTAGTTTTTCCATTTTATAAGGCTCAATTTGGTTGTTCCTCATCACATGTTCAGACTTCAAGGTGCATTAAATCATTGCATGCAAGTATTAAGAGAAAACTGACCAATGCATGCACTTTATGCATGCATGCATTGCAATTAATGCATTCGTAAACATAATTTTTTGAGGAAAACAAGAGCATTAATTGGGTGCTTTTGCAAACTACAAAAAATATTCCACCACTCATCGTCTACCTTGGTTGGTGAGATTTTTGAATTGAGCCTTATAAACCGGAAAGGAGGGAGTAGTAACTAAGGTAGAATGACCAACGCAATCTAAAAGAAGCTGATTTGTATGTTTTACTTCCTGATTGCAGTGTAGGGACAAGCGAAAACAACTGCATCCTAGTCCGGAATGCACTTTCTACCAGTTCATCCATGGACCGAGGACTAGCTGGCACGGCTGCACGACGGTTTTTTGGACAGGTGCACGGACAAGAGGCATTGTGGTCTACTTTTTCTGCAAATAGCAGTGCTTAAATTTAGTGGAATGCGCAAGCATTTCAGCTGGTCAGTACACTGCATGGTTCAATTCAGCATTCCAGCTGAGACCACAATTATAATTGGTTATTCTGGAATGAGAGAACCTAACCCTGAATGGTGGTAACAAGAAAAAACCAGAGTGAACTCCAGGAAATTTAAGCCTGCCGGGAGGCCCTTTGCTCAAAGAAGCCTTGCTTGTTTTTTCCTGATTTGTAAACCTTCTGACAACTTTGTCTTTTTCTATGAACTAGTATATGTTTGTTATGTTCTATTAATCATTGAGATGTATAAAATTGCTTAACTTATGCTTTTCAATTTTTTTATTAAGACGAGTTTAATGTGAGTGTTCCACATGAGCGTTGGACTAGCGTGTGAGCGTTTGGAATTTATTACATTGTGGCCTCAATTAACAAGATGAACCACTGCAACAAGATACGTAGTTGCTTATATGTCAGACAACAAATTGTTGATTGTTAGCTAGTCGATAGCCTAGTGATGAAGCGAGCTGAGCCAATGTGCCGTGTTTTCCACAACTGCTTACAAGTGGGGTAGCACCAACAGTGTTTACAAGTACTTATGTATACGTCGGCGCATGGTTCTCAAACGAGTGCTCTATTTCATCAAAACACACACTGCTCGTATGATAAACCATGACAACTTATGTCTTACCATGCCATATTCATGAAAAAACTAGTGAGGACGCATCTATTTCGGCAACAATTACGATGGTTCTCACATGATTCACGGGCACACAAAAGTAGCAGCAGTTCCCATAGACGGATTCAAACAGAGTACTAGCCCCAGAGGGGTCGATAACAGGCAAGGTTCGGATAATTAGACACAATCCAAACTACTATTAAACACTACCTGGGGCAACTATTTCATGCCTCGATCTAATTTGGGCTGGACACAAGACGGACCTTGCCATGAACATCATCGAGGACGTCCCGCAGCAGCTCAATCCAGTGAACCTTCATGAACACAACCTTGTGGCCTTGCCACTGATAAACTTGTTTGTGGAGGCATGCCACGTCATCTTCCTGCGTAAGCTTGACAAGAACAGTATGCCTCACAAATGAAGGAGTAGCTTTGAACTTCTTGTGCTTCAGTACACCCTGGGCAACACGCCTGGCAACAGTGAGGCTGGAATACAACTCTTCATTGGTATAACCGCAAATGGCTTCCAGGATCCAACAGCCTAAGAACTCTGTTTTCCCAGTGTGTATATTCAGGTCGTCCGCCTCATAGCGAGTGACATGTACAACCACACAATCCTTGTCTGCATCAGGGCTCTAATTGAAACAGAAACAAATTCTGAATTACTTTTCAGTATAAGAAACACAAGTTATATAAACTACTATGTATAGCATGGCATCAAAGCTAATAAAATTTTGCATTATTAATCACCACATACTTCCTTTTCTAAAAAAAATCACCACATACTTAGATGAAAAAACACAATCGAGATCGGCAAAGAAGGAAATCACCTTGGGCAGCTCAGCGGGGGGTGACACATCCTCGAAGGGGGAAAACTGCTCCTGCAGTGCCACGGGGGCTGTAACCTCAAACGGGGCGTTGACCATCTCAATATTGGCCGTGAGCGTATCTGGGGTTGGCTCGGTGGTTGCCTCCATCTTCTTGGAGCTCTCTGTCTCGTGGGGATCAGCCTCCCGCGTCTGCTCCAATATTGGTAGATCTTTGCCTGGTTCTCCTTGGTCCATCATGAAACTGACGAATACTAGGAGACCACTAAAAGGAAAACACAATCGCAATGACAATGAAACAAAAAAGAGAGTGAGGATCGGTTAGTTCTTTGCAAAAGTTCTTTTTTTCTCTGAACGAAAATATACCAACATCACGGATCCACTTACCTTCCCTTCGTTCGGAGAGAAGAACAGTGGCAGATGCGAGTGTTGCCTTTCTTGAAGATGGTGAGGGAGAAGGGGATTCAGCGAAGAGTGAAATGATGGTTGCTTCGTTCATCAAACTTAGACTGCGGGGAGGTGGGGTTTTGTGATACGACGGCTCGTTACTGCCGCGCTACGACCGGGGTGACTCTCCGCCTGCATATTGCCTTCTAATTTGGTGGATGACATTTGGGCCTGCGCGCTGCATGGCCCACATGTCGGTGAACAAAAGTATAACGGCATTCAGTAGAGGGAGACGTTTCAATGACCTAGGAGGAGCCAGAAGCGGTAGAGTGTCTCCACTGTACTAGTAGTAATTGTTTTTCTGGGTAGCTGTAGAGTGTCTCCACTGTACTAGTAGTAATTGTTTCTTTGGGCCCAAGACAAAACAGCCCATCCACACTAGTAAATAGTAAAATCAATTCGAAAGCCCATATATTTACTGAATTGACGGATGGGTATGTCGAAGAGCAAAAAAAGGAGTTTCAGGTGGGCAAAAGAGCTTCTGAACGTCCCGGGCTTCTATTTACAACATATAGTGGTCATAATCCAGTAAATTTTACGACCCAGTATGTTCATTCTATGGACCCGACCGATCCATTTGACTGTGACTGCCGAAAACAGTGCTGGAGTTAGATGTTGTTGCCCTTTTCAATCTGGTTTTTTTGTAAACCTGATGAACAATTAACCCTCGTGCTTTTGTACAGTTTGTAAGCTGGAGTTAGATGTTCCTGCCCTTTTCAACTCAGCTGTGACTGTCATATTTTCTTTGAAACAAGGCAAATGGCTTGCCATTCATTTAATTTAGAGTGAAATATTGTAACAAATCCCAACCAAGGGAAATAACATCACTCTCGCCGGCTGCTTGAGCTCACTGTGCATTACAGAAGCCAAGTGATTAGCCCCCACCAGCACCCACAAACTTATTTCGAACTAGCACATCAAATGGGCTATAAATTTTCATAGGAAAGGCTGCATGACCGTGACAGATTTGGATTCTGACATTTGGGACCCGCGAGGAAATAGCCTATCCAAGGTGGTGTCGACTTACTAGCCAGTCAACAAACGATTCTGTCTACCAGCCGTTGGATTGACATCCAACATCTGTCGTGTATCTTCTATCTCTTGTCTTCTTCTTCCTCCGACCGCCCAAACCAAACCACCCCGTCGACTCCGCCTGCTCCCGCCTCCCATGGCTGGCTGCGCCTCCGCCGCCCTACCGTACGTACCCTCCAAGGTTGGCCAGTCCCTCCTTCTATTCCCCCTGATGACCCACAAGTATAGGGGATCTATCGTAGTCCTTCCGATAAGTAAGAGTGTCGAACCCAACGAGGAGTAGAAGGAAATGATAAGCGGTTTTCAGCAAGGTATTCTCTGCAAGTACTGAAATAAGTGGTAACAGATAGTTTTGTGATAAGATAATTTGTAACGAGCAACAAGTAACAAAAGTAAATAAAGTGCAGCAAGGTGGCCCAATCCTTTTTGTAGCAAAGGACAAGCCTGGACAAACTCTTATATAAGGAAAAGCGCTCCTGAGGACACATGGGAATATCGTCAAGCTAGTTTTCATCACATCCATATGATTCGCGTTCGGTACTTTGATAATTTGACATGCGGGTGGACCGGTGCTTGGGTGCTGTTCTTACTTGAACAAGCATCCCACTTATGATTAACCTCTATTGCAAGCATCCGTAACTACAACAAAAGTATTAAGGTAAACCTAACCATAGCATGAAACATATGGATCCAAATCAGCCCCTTACGAAGCAACGCATAAACTACGGTTTAAGCTTCTGTCACTCTAGCAACCCATCATCTACTTATTACTTCCCAATTCCTTCCTTTAGGCCCAAATAATGGTGAAGTGTTATGTAGTCGACGTTCACATAACACCACTAGAGGCTAGACAACATACATCTCATCAAAATATCGAACGAATACCAAATTCACATGACTACTAATAGCAAGACTTCTCCCTTGTCCTCAGGAACAAATGTAACTGCTCACAAAGCATATTCATGTTCATAATCAGAGGGGTAATAATATGCATAAAGGATCTGAACATATGATCTTCCACCAATTAAACCAACTAGCATCAACTACAAGGAGTAATTAACACTACCAGCAACCTACTAGCACCAATCCCAGACTTGGAGACAAGAATTGGATACAAGAGATGAACTAGGGTTTTGAGATGAGATGGTGCTGATGAATATGTTGATGGAGATTGCCCTCTCCCGATGAGAGGAGCGTTGGTGATGACGATGGTGATGATTTCCCCCTCCGGGAGGGAAGTTTCCCCGGCAGAACAGCTCTGCCGGAGCTCTAGATTGGATCCGCCAAGGTTCCGCCTCGTGGCAGCGGAGTTTCGTCCCGAAAGGTTGCTTCTTATTTTTTTCTCGACGAAAGACTTCATATAGGAGAAGATGGTCATCGGAGAGCCACCAGGGGCCCCACGAGGTAGGGGGGCGTGCCCTAGGGGGGCACCCTCATGAGCAGGGTGTGGCCCCCCTGGTCTTCATCTTTGGCGAGGATTTTTCATTATTTATTATAAGGTATTCCGTGGAGTTTCATGACTTTTGGAGTTGTGCAGAATAGGTCTCTAATATTTGCTCCTTTTCCAGCCCAGACCTCCAACTGCCGGCATTCTCCCTCCTTATGTAAACCTTGTAAAATAAGAGAGAATAGCCATAATTATTGTGACATATTGTGAAATAACAACCCTTAATGCAATAAATATCGATATAAAAGCATGATGCAAAATGGATGTATCAACTCCCCCAAGCTTAGACCTAGCTTGTCCTCAAGCGAAAGTCGATAGCAATAAATATGTCCCCATGTTTAGAGGTACATGCATCGATAAAAATAAAATACGGACATGAGGGCATCATGATTATTCTCATAACAGCAACATACATAGATATTGTCATATGATTACTTATGTTCAAGTGATGATCTATTCACAATGCAAAAGTATGAATCAGAAACCTTATTGAGAACCAACAAACTATAACCTCAGTCATTGAAACAATTGCAATTTATCATAACATCAGAAAGAGTCTATGTCAGAGCTAAAAAGCAAGTCCACATACTCAACTATCATACAGTCCTTCATAATTGCTAACACTCGCGCAATAGTTGTGGTTACGGAGTTTTAATCGGACATAGAGAAAGATAGGGGCTTATAGTTTCGCCCCACAAGCTTTTACCTCGAGGGTAATGTCAACAATAATAACTCATGCCCCCTATATCCAATTATATATATATATATATATATATATATATATATATATATATATATCAGGTTCTTTCCAACATGCTGGGCTTGCCAAAGGATAAAATGAAAAAGGGAGAGGTGAAGATCACCATGACACTTGCATAAGGTAGAAGATAATAATAAAAGATAAGCCCTCCGCAAAGGGAAGCAGAGGTTGCCATGCGCTTTTATGGTTGGATGTACAAAATCTTAATGCGAAAGAACGTCACTTTATATTGCCCCTTGTGATATGAACCATTATTATGCAGTCCGTCGCTTTTATTACTTGCACATCACAAGATCGTATAAAGCTTATTTCTCCCACACTAATCATACATATTTAGAGCAATTTTTATTGCTTTGCACCGATGACAACTTACTCGAAGGATCTTACTCAATCCATAGGTAGATATGGTGGACTCTCATGGCAAAACTGGTTTAAGGGTATTTGGAAGCACAAGTAGTATCTCTACTTGGTGCTGAGAATTTGGCTAGCATGAGGGGGAAAGGCAAGCTCAACATGTTGGATGATCCATGACAACATACTTTATCTCAGATATAAGAAAACATAACCCATTACGTTGTCTTTCTTGTCCAACATCAACTCTTTAGCATGTCATATTTTGATGAGTGCTCCCAATCATAAAAGATGTCAATAATAGTATATTTATATGTGAAACTTCTCTTTCCTTATTACTTCCTATTAATTGCAACGATGACCAAAGCTATGTCTGCCAACTCCCAACAACTTTTAATCATCACACTCTTTCTATGTGAAGTCATTACTATCAATAAGATCAATATGACCTTTTGTTTCTTCTTATTCTTTTTCTCTTTTCTTTTATTCACCCAAGATCATAGCAAGAAAATCAAGCCCTTGACTCAACACTAATCTTTATTATATAGCTCATGGACTCGATTACATAGAGAGATCATAAAGCAAAACTTAAAACTAGATCATGCCATAAACTTTATTCTACTAGATCAAAATACTACTAATAGGATCGAACTAAGGAAAACGGTAAAGATAGGAGTTGCGATTGTGATAAGATACCGGGGCACCTCCCCCAAGCTTGGCGGTTGCCAAGGGAAGTGCCCATACCCATGTGATTATATCTCCTTGGTTGGTGTAGAAGGTGGAGTTGTTGATGATGGATAGTCGCACATCGAGCGTAGGAGGTCTTATAACTTGCGGATAATGCCCTTGAGTGCGATGATATGCTCCTTCAACAAAATATTTTCACGTGTGAGATACTTATTTTGTATACGAGCCAACCCAATCATCTTGAAAGCTTCGATTTCTGTAGGGGTAAGAAGATTATGATCCAGTTGAAGGGTGTCTTCTGTTGCTGGAACTTGGTCCTCCACGGCCTTCTTGATCCCTTCATCCTTGTTGATCTCCATAGGTTCTTCTCTCCTCAGCTCTATATTCATTAGCCAAGCATCGTTGCCCTCATGGTTGGAGGAGGAGGGAGACGACATAGTGCCTGGCCTTGACAACCCTGAGGGAAAACAGCTCGAAACAAAGACATGAGATTTTTGCGTGATACGGGAGTCAAAACCCCCGGGAGATTATATAATGAATTTTTACCGACCAAAATACGTATCGTGCAAGAAAACGGAGTCCGGAAGGCACACGAGGTGCTCACAAGGTAGGGGGGCACGCCTAGGGGGGTAGGGCGCGCCCTCCACCCTCGTGGAGCCCTCGTGTCCTTCCCGGACTGCTACTTAATTTTCTATTTTTCTAAATATTCCAAAACGGAGAAATATTGCCTTAAAAATTGTTTTAGAGTCGGTTTACTTACCGTACCACATACCTATTCCTTTTCGGAGTCTGAAACATTCTGGAAAGTGTCTCTTATGTATTCCTCCGGGGTTACGGTTTCAATAATATTGGTTTCAACATTTATGGGATATTACCTGAGATATAATGTTTGATTCTTTGACCGTTTACCACCTTCAGATTTGTGCCTTCAAAGTTATTGATTTTTATGGCACCGGAATGATAGACCTCCTCGATAACATAGGGGCCTTCCCATTTAGAGAGAAGTTTTCTTGCAAAAAATCTTAAACGAGAGTTGTATAGCAATACATAATCACCTACATTAAACTCACGCTTTTGTATCCTTTTGTCATGCCATCTTTTAACCTTTTCTTTAAACAACTTGGCATTTTCATAAGCTTGGGTTCTCCATTCATCAAGTGAGCTAATATCAAATAACCTCTTTTCACCAGCAAGTTTGAAATCATAGTTGAGCTCTTTAATAGCCCAATATGCCCTATGTTCTAGTTCTAGAGGTAAGTGACATGCTTTTCCATATACCATTTTATACGGAGACATACCCATAGGATTTTTATATGCAGTTCTATAGGCCCATAATGCATCATCAAGTTTCTTGGACCAATTCTTTCTAGACCTATTGACAGTCTTTTGCAAAATTAATTTGAGTTCTCTATTACTCAATTCTACTTGACCACTATACTGTGGGTGATACGGAGATGCAATTCTTTGATTGATGTCATATTTAGCAAGCATTTTACGGAAAGCACCATGAATAAAATGTGAACCACCATCAGTCATTAAATATCTAGGGACTCCAAACCTAGGAAAAATAACTTCTTTAAGCATTTTAATAGAAGTGTTATGATCAGCACTACTAGTTGTAATAGCTTCTACCCACTTAGTAACGTAATAAACAGCAACTAAAATATGTGTATATCCATTAGAGGCAGGAAAAGGTCCCATATAATCAAAGCCCCAAACATCAAACGGTTCAATAACAAGTGAATAATTCATAGGCATTTCTTGACGTCTACTAATATTACCAATTCTTTGACATTCATCACAAGAAAGGACAAACTTATGGGCATCCTTGAAGAGAGTAGGCCAATAAAAACCGGATTGCAATACCTTATGTGCAGTTCTATCTCCCGCGTGGTGTCCTCCATAAGTTTCGGAGTGGCACTTGCGTAGGATATGTTCCTGTTCATGCTCAGGTACACAACATATAATAACACCATCTACTCCTTCTTTATAAAGATGTGGGTCATCCCAAAAGTAATGTCTGAAATCATAGAAGAACTTTTTCTTTTGTTGGTATGTAAAGCTAGGTGGTATAAATTTAGCAACTATGTAATTAGCATAATCAGCATACCAAGGGGTACTACGAGAAGTACTTATGACATTTAATTGTTCATCATGAAAGCTATCATCAATAGGTAGTGGGTCATCAAGAACATTCTCTAACCTAGATAAGTTGTCTGCAACGCGGTTCTCAGCTCCTTTTCTATCAACAATATGCAAATCAAATTCTTGTAGCAAGAGAACCCATCTAATAAGTCTAGGTTTAGCATCTTTCTTCTCCATAAGATATTTAATAGCAGCATGATCAGTGTGGATAGTTACTTTAGAATCAACAATATAAGGTCTAAACTTATCACAAGCAAATACAACTGCTAAAAGTTCTTTTTCAGTAGTAGCATAATTTCTTTGAGCATTGTCTAGAGTCTTACTAGCATAATGGATAACATTTAATTTCTTATCAAGTCTTTCCCTAGAACAACACCTACAGCATAATCGCTAGCATCACACATAATTTCAAATGGTAAATTCCAATCAGGTGGCTGAACAATAGGTGCAGAGACTACTGCTTTCTTAAGTATTTCAAATGCTTCTACACAATCATCATCAAAGAAAAATGTTATATCTTTTTGTAGTAAATTAGTCAGAGGCCGAGAAATTTTTGAGAAGTCCTTAATGAACCTCCTATAAAATCCGGTGTGACCAAGGAAACTTCTTATACCTTTGATGTCCTTGGGACATGGCATCTTTTCAATAGCATCAACCTTGGCTTTATCAACTTCAATACCTCTTTCAGAAACTTTATGCCCCAAGACAATACCTTCATTAACCATAAAGTGGCACTTTTCCCAATTCAAGACAAGATTAGTTTCTTCACATCTCTGCAAAACTCGATCAAGATTGCTCAAGCAATCATCAAAATAAGATCCATAGACGGAAAAGTCGTCCATGAAAACCTCACAAATCTTTTCACAGAAGTCAGAGAATATAGGCATCAGGCATCTTTGAAAGGTAGCAGGTGCATTACATAAACCAAAAGGCACACGTCTATAAGCAAAAGTACCAAAAGGGCATGTAAAAGTAGTCTTTGATTGGTCTTTAGCCGACACAGGTATTTGAGAGAAACCAGAATAACCATCTAGAAAGTAGTAATGTGTATGTTTGCATAATCTTTCTAGCATTTGATCGATAAAAGGTAAGGGGTAGTGATCTTTCTAGTAGCCTTATTTAATTTGCGGAAATCAGTTACCATCCTATAACCTGTAATAATTCTTTGTGGAATCAATTCATCTTTATCATTAAGAACAACAGTAATACCTCCCTACTTAGGGACACAATGAACAAGAATTACCCACTGACTATCAGCAACGGGATAAATTATACCTGCCTCCAGAAGCTTTAGTATTTCTTTTCTTACCACTTCCTTCATTTTAGGATTCAGACGTCGCTGAGGATCACGAACTGGTTTGGCATCTGCTTCCAAATTTATTTTATGTTGACATAGAGTGGGACTAATGCCCTTAAGATCATCAAGAGTATATCCAATAGCAGCATGGTGCTTCTTTAGAGTTTTCAATAATCTTTTTTCTTCATGCTCTGAAAGGTTAGCACTAATAATAACATGATATATCTTATTTTCATCAAGATAAGCATATTTAAGATTATCAAGCAATGGTTTAAGCTCAAACATGGGATCACCCTCAGGTGGAGGAGGATCCCCTAGGATTTCAACAGGCAAATTGTGTTTCAGCATAGGTTCCTGTTTGAAGAATACTTCATCTATTTCCCTTCTTTCATTCATAAACATATCATTCTCATGGTCTAGCAAATATTGTTTTAAAGGATCACTAGGAGGTACGACAATAGAAGCAAGACCAATAATTTCATCCTTACTAGGCAATTCTTCTTCACGGTGTTGTTTACTAAATTTAGAGAAATTAAATTCATGAGTCATATCATCCAAGCCGACAGTAACAACATCCCTAGTGCAATCTATGGTAGCATTAACAGTATTTAAGAAGGGTCTACCGAATATAATGGGACAAAAGCTATCTTGTGGGGAACCAAGAACAAGAAAATTAGCAGGATATTTAGTTTTCCCACACAAGACTTCAACATCTCTAACAATTCCCATTGGTGAAATAGTATCTCTATTAGCAAGTTTAATAGTAACATCAATTTCTTCTAACTCAACAGGTGCAATGTCATGCATAATTTCTTTGTATAAGTCAATAGGTATTGCACTAGCACTAGCACCCATATCACATAAGCCATGATAACAATGATCTCCTATTTTAATAGAAATAACAGGCATGCCTACCACTTGTATATTTTTATCTTTAGCACAAGGTTTAGCAATTCAAGCAGTTTCACCGCAAAACTGAATAACATGCCCATCAACATTATCAGACAAGAGATCTTTAAAAATAGCAATATTAGGTTCTACTTTAACTTGCTCAGGAGGTGTATATGTTTTAATATTGCGTTTACGAACCACAGTTGAAGCTTTAGCATGATCCTTTATCCTAACAGGGAAAGGTGAGTTCTCAACATAACAAGTAGGAACAATAGGATCATTATAAGTGACAGTCTTTTCTTTAACTTTAATAGCCGCAGCTACTTTTACTTCTATGGGAGGATGATATTTAAACCACTTCTCCTTAGGGAGATCAACATAAGTAGCAAAAGATTCACAGAAAGAAGCTACTATCTCAGAATCAAGTCCATATTTAGTGCTAAACTTACAGAAAATATCGGTATCCATAAAAGATTTAACACAATCAACCTTAGGTGTCATACCTGACTCCTTACCTTTGTCGAGATCCCAATCTTCAGAGTTGTGTTTAATTCTATCCAATAATCCCATCTAAATCCAATAGTCTTCATCATAAAAGAGCCAGCACAAGAAGTATCGAGCATGGTGCGATTATTTTCAGAAAGCCAAGCATAATTTTTTTGAAGAATCGTTTCTCTTGGGAGCTCATGATTGGGGCATGAATATAACATTGATTTATGCCTCCCCCAAGCTTGAGCGATGCTTTCTCCTTCGCGAGGCCAAAAATTATATATATAATTGCGATCACGATGAACAAGATGCATAGGGTAATACTTTTGATGAAATTCCAATTTCAATCTTCTATAATTCCATGATCTTGTATCATCACATAGCCTATACCATATCAATGAGTCTCCCTTCAAAGATAAAGGGAATACCTGCTTCTTAGCAACATCATTGGGTATACCTGCAAGCTTAAATAATCCACAAACTTCATTCACATAAATTAGGTGTTCATCAGGATGCTTTGTTCCATCTCCTGTAAAAGGATTAGCTAGCAGTTTTTCTATCATACCCGAAGGATACTCATAAGGAATTTCATTTTCAATGGGTTCAGTAGGTTGAGGAGCAACTCTTTGCTCTACTGGTCGGGGTGAAGATACCCCGAACAAGCCCCTCAGAGGATTACTTTCCATAGTAACAAGTGATAGTGAATTTCAGCACACTATATAAATTTTTCCTTACCAAATTCCACCTACCAAAGGCGCTTCACTCCCCAGCAACAGCGCCAGAAAAGAGACTTGATGACCCACAAGTATATGGGATCTATCTTAGTCCTTTCGATAAGTAAGAGTGTCGAACCCAACGAGGAGCAGAAGGAAATGATAAGCGGTTTTCAGCAAGGTATTCTCGGCAAGCACTGAAATTATCGGTAAGAGATAGTTTTGTGATAAGATAATTTGTAACGAGCAACAAGTAACAAAAGTAAATAAAGTGCAGCAAGGTGGCCCAATCCTTTTTGTAGCAAAGGACAAGCCTGGACAAACTCTTATATAAGGAAAAGCGCTCCCGAGGACACATGGGAATATCGTCAAGATAATCACGTTCATATGATTCGTGTTCGGTACTTTGATAATTTGACATGTGGGTGGACCGGTGCTTGGGTGCTGTTCTTACTTGAACAAGCATCCCACTTATGATTAACCTCTATTGCAAGCATCCGCAACTACAACAAAAGTATTAAGGTAAACCTAACCATAGCATGAAACATATGGATCCAAATCAGCCCCTTACGAAGCAACACATAAACTAGGGTTTAAGCTTCTGTCACTCTAGCAACCCATCATCTACTTATTACTTCCCAATGCCTTCCTATAGGCCCAAATAATGATGAAGTGTTATGTAGTCGATGTTCACATAACACCACTAGAGGCTAGACAACATACATCTCATCAAAATATCGAATGAATACCGAATTCACATAACTACTAATAGCAAGACTTCTCCCTTGTCCTCAGGAACAAACGTAACTACTCACAAAGCATATTCGTGTTCATAGTCAGAGGAGTAATAATATGCATAAGGGATATGTGTTGGGGAACGTAGTAATTTCAAAAAAATTCCTACGCACACGCAAGATCATGGTGATGCATAGCAATGAGAGGGGAGAGTGTGATCTACGTATCCTTGTAGACCGACAGCGGAAGCGTTAGCACAACGCGGTTGATGTAGTCGTACGTCTTCACGGCCCGACCGATCAAGCACCGAAACTACGGCACCTCCGAGTTTTAGCACACGTTCAGCTCGATGACGATCCTCGGACTCCGATCCAGCAAAGTGCCGGGGAAGAGTTCCGTTAGCACGACGGCGTGGTGACGATCTTGATGTTCTACCGTCGCAGGGCTTTGCCTAAGCACCGCTACAATATTATCGAGGATTATGGTGGAAGGGGGCACCGCACACGGCTAAGAATATGATCACGTGGATCAACTTGTGTCTATGGGGTGCCCCCTGCCTCCGTATATAAAGGATCAAGGGGGGGTGGGGGTGCGGCCGGTCAGGAGGAGGGCGCGCCAGGAGGAATCCTACTCTCACCGGGAGTAGGATTCCCCCCTTTCCTAGTTGGAATAGGATTCGGGAAGGGGGAAAGAGGAGAGAGAGAAGGAAGGGGGGGCGCCGCCCCCCTCTCCTTGTCCTATTCGGACTAGGGGGGGGGGGAGGGGCGCGCGGCCCAGCCCTGGCCACCTCTCCTCTATTCCACTAAGGCCCACTAAGGCCCATATACCTCCCGGGGGTTCTGGTAACCTCCCGGTACTCCGGTAAAATCCCGATTTCACCTGGAACGCTTCCGATATCCAAATATAGGCTTCCAATATATCAATCTTTATGTCTCGACCATTTTGAGACTCCTTGTCATGTCCGTGATCATATCCGGGACTCCGAACAAACTTCGGTACATCAAAAATGCATAAACTCATAATATAACTGTCATCAAAACCTTAAGCATGCGGACCCTACGGGTTCGAGAACAATGTAGACATGACCGAGACACGTCTCCGGTCAATAACCAATAGCGGAACCTGGATGCTCATATTGGCTCCCACATATTCTACGAAGATCTTTATCGGTCAGACCGCATAACAACATACGTTGTTCCCTTTGTCATCGGTATGTTACTTGCCCGAGATTCGATCGTCGGTATCTCAATACCTAGTTCAATCTCGTTACCGGCAAGTCTCTTTACTTGTTTCGTAATACATCATCTTGCAACTAACTCATTAGTTGTAATGCTTGCAAGGCTTATGTGATGTGCATTACCAAGAGGGCCCAGAGATACCTCTGTGACATTCGGAGTGACAAATCCTAATCTCGAAATACGCCAACCCAACATGTACCTTTGGAGACACCTGTAGAGCACCTTTATAATCACCCATTTACGTTGTGACGTTTGGTAGCACACAAAGTGTTCCTCCGGCAAACGGGAGTTGCATAATCTCATAGTCATAGGAACATGTATAAGTCATGAAGAAAGCAATAGCAACATACTAAACGATCGGGTGCTAAGCTAATGGAATGGGTCATGTCAATCAGATCATTCACCTAATGATGTGATCCCGTTAATCAAATAGCAACTCTTTGTCCATGGTTAGGAAACATAACCATCTTTGATTAATGAGCTAGTCAAGTAGAGGCATACTAGTGACACTCTGTTTGTCTATGTATTCACACATGTATTATGTTTCCGGTTAATACAATTCTAGCATGAATAATAAACATTTATCATGATATAAGGAAATAAATAATAACTTTATTATTGCCTCTAGGGCATATTTCCTTCAGTCTCCCACTTGCACTAGAGTCAATAATCTAGATTACACAGTAATGATTCTAACACCCATGGAGCCTTGGTGCTGATCATGTTTTGCTCGTGGAAGAGGTTTAATCAATGGGTCTGCTACATTCAGATCCGTATGTATCTTGCAAATCTCTATGTCTCCCACCTGGACTAGATCCCGGATGGAATTGAAGCGTCTCTTGATGTGCTTGGTTCTCTTGTGAAATCTGGATTCCTTTGCCAAGGCAATTGCACCAGTATTGTCACAAAAGATTTTCATTGGACCCGATGCACTAGGTATGACACCTAGATCGGATATGAACTCCTTCATCCAGACTCCTTCATTTGCTGCTTCTGAAGCAGCTACGTATTCCGCTTCACACGTAGATCCCGCCACAACGCTTTGTTTAGAACTGCACCAACTGATAGCTCCACCGTTTAATGTAAACATGTATCCGGTTTGCGATTTAGAATCGTCCGGATCAGTGTCAAAGCTTGCATCAACGTAACCATTTACGATGAGCTCTTTGTCACCTCCATAAACGAGAAACATATCCTTAGTCCTTTTCAGGTATTTCAGGATGTTCTTGACCGCTGTCCAGTGATCCACTCCTGGATCACTTTGGTACCTCCCTGCTAGACTTATAGCAAGGCACACATCAGGTCTGGTACACAGCATTGCATACATGATAGAGCCTATGGCTGAAGCATAGGGAACATCTTTCATTTTCTCTCTATCTTCTGCAGTGGTCGGGCATTGAGTCTTACTCAACTTCACACCTTGTAACACAGGCAAGAACCCTTTCTTTGCTTGATCCATTTTGAACTTCTTCAAAACTTTGTCAAGGTATGTGCTTTGTGAAAGTCCAATTAAGCGTCTTGATCTATCTCTATAGATCTTAATGCCTAATATGTAAGCAGCTTCACCGAGGTCTTTCATTGAAAAACTCTTATTCAAGTATCCCTTTATGCTATCCAGAAATTCTATATCATTTCCAATTAGTAATATGTCATCCACATATAATATCAGAAATGCTACAGAGCTCCCACTCACTTTCTTGTAAATACAGGCTTCTCCAAAAGTCTGTATAAAACCAAATGCTTTGATCACACTATCAAAGCGTTTATTCCAACTCCGAGAGGCTTGCACCAGTCCATAAATGGATCGCTGGAGCTTGCACACTTTGTTAGCTCCCTTTGGATCGACAAAACCTTCTGGTTGCATCATATACAACTCTTCTTCCAGAAATCCATTCAGGAATGCAGTTTTGACATCCATCTGCCAAATTTCATAATCATAAAATGCGGCAATTGCTAACATGATTCGGACAGACTTAAGCATTGCTACGGGTGAGAAGGTCTCATCGTAGTCAATCCCTTGAACTTGCTGAAAACCTTTTGCGACAAGTCGAGCTTTGTAGACAGTAATATTACCATCAGCGTCAGTCTTCTTCTTGAAGATCCATTTGTTCTCAATTGATTGCCGATCATTGGGCAAGTCAACCAAAGTCCATACTTTGTTCTCATACATGGATCCCATCTCAGATTTCATGGCTTCAAGCCATTTTGCAGAATCTGGGCTCATCATTGCTTCTTCATAGTTCGTAGGTTCATCATGATCTAGTAGCATGACTTCAAGAACAGTATTACCATACCACTCTGGCCCGGATCTCACTCTGGTTGATCTACGAGGTTCAATAGTATCTTGTTCTGAAGTTTCATGATCATCATCATTAGCTTCCTCACTAACTGGTGTAGGTGTCACAGAAACAGGTTTCTGTGATGTACTACTTTCCAATAAGGGAGTAGGTATAGTTACCTCGTCAAGTTCTACTTTCCTCCCACTCACTTCTTTCGAGAGAAACTCCTTCTCCAGAAAGTTTCCGAATTTAGCAACAAAAGTCTTGCCTTCGGATCTGTGATAGAAGGTGTATCCAATAGTTTCCTTTGGATATCCTATGAAGACACATTTCTCCGATTTGGGTTCGAGCTTATCGGGTTGAAGTTTTTTCACATAAGCATCGCAGCCCCAAACTTTCAGAAACGACAACTTTGGTTTCTTGCCAAACCACAGTTCATAAGGCGTCGTCTCAACGGATTTTGATGATGCCCTATTTAACGTGAATGTGGTCGTCTCTAGAGCGTATCCCCAAAACGATAGCGGTAAATCAGTAAGAGACATCATAGATCGCACCATATCTAGTATAGTATGATTACGACATTCGGACACACCATTACGCTGTGGTGTTCCGGGTGGCGTGAGTTGTGAAACTATTCCACAATTTTTCAAATATACACCAAACTCGTAACTCAAATATTCTCCTCCACGATCAGATCGTAGGAATTTTATTTTCTTGTTACGATGATTTTCAACTTCACTCTGAAATTATTTGAACTTTTCAAATGTTTCAGACTTGTGTTTCATTGAGTAGATATACCCATATCTGCTTAAGTCATCTGTGAAGGTGAGAAAATAACAATATCCGCCACGAGCCTCAACATTCATCGGACCACATACATCTGTATGTATGATTTCCAACAAATCTGTTGCTCTCTCCATAGTACCGGAGAACGGTGTTTTTGTCATCTTACCCATAAGGCACGGTTCGCAAGTACCAAGTGATTCATAATCAAGTGGCTCCAAAAGCCCATCAGTATGGAGTTTCTTCATGCGCTTTATACCGATATGACCCAAACGGCAGTGCCACAAATAAGTTGCACTATCATTATGAACTCTGCATCTTTTGGTTTCAACACTATGAATATGTGTGTCACTACTATCGAGATTTAATAAGAATAGACCACTCTTTAAGGGTGCATGACCATAAAAGATATTACTCATGTAAATAGAACAACCATTATTCTCTGATTTAAATGAATAACCGTCTCGCATCAAACAAGATCCAGATATAATGTTCATGCTTAACGCTGGCACCAAATAACAATTATTTAGGTCTAATATTAATCCCGAAGGTAGATGTAGAGGTAGCGTGCCGACTGCGATCACATCGACTTTGGAACCATTTCCCACGCGCATCGTCACCTCGTCCTTAGCCAATCTTCGCTTAATCCGTAGTCCCTGTTTCGAGTTGCAAATATTAGCAACAGAACCAGTATCAAATACCCAGGTGCTACTGCGAGCATTAGTAAGGTACACATCAATAACATGTATATCACATATACCTTTGTTCACCTTGCCATCCTTCTTATCCGCCAAATACTTGGGGCAGTTCCGCTTCCAGTGACCAGTCTGCTTGCAGTAGAAGCACTCAGTTTCAGGCTTAGGTCCAGGTTTGGGTTTCTTCTCTTGAGTAGCAACTTGCTTGCTGTTCTTTTTGAAGTTCCCCTTCTTCTTCCCTTTGCCCTTTTTCTTGAAACTAGTGGTCTTGTTGACCATCAACACTTGATGCTCCTTCTTGATTTCTACCTCCGCAGCTTTCAGCATTGCGAAGAGCTCGGGAATAGTCTTATTCATCCCTTGCATATTATAGTTCATCACGAAGCTCTTGTAGCTTGGTGGCAGTGATTGG
This sequence comes from Triticum aestivum, assembly GCF_018294505.1. Classification (NCBI taxonomy): domain Eukaryota; kingdom Viridiplantae; phylum Streptophyta; class Magnoliopsida; order Poales; family Poaceae; genus Triticum; species Triticum aestivum. The sequence goes on along the minus strand of NC_057809.1, from coordinate 551,355,803 downwards.
AGAATTCTGTCAATGACGCAATCATCTGGAAGATTAACTCCCAATTGAATCAAGTGATTATTATACCCAGACATTTTGAGTATATGCTCACTGACAGAACTGTTCTCCTCCATCTTGCAGCTATAGAACTTATTGGAGACTTCATATCTCTCAATCCGGGCATTTGCTTGAAATATTAACTTCAACTCCTGGAACATCTCATATGCTCCATGACGTTCAAAACGTCGTTGAAGTCCCGATTCTAAGCCGTAAAGCATGGCACACTGAACTATCGAGTAGTCATCAGCTTTGCTCTGCCAGACGTTCATAACATCTGGTGTTGCTCCAGCAGCAGGCCTGGCACCCAGCGGTGCTTCCAGGACGTAATTCTTCTGTGCAGCAATGAGGATAATCCTCAAGTTACGGACCCAGTCCGTGTAATTGCTACCATCATCTTTCAACTTTGCTTTCTCAAGGAACGCATTAAAATTCAACGGAACAACAGCACGGGCCATCTATCTACAATCAAGCATAAACAAGCAAGATACTATCAGGTACTAAGTTTCATGATAAATTTAGGTTCAATTAATCATATTACTTAAAGAACTCCCACTTAGATAGACATCCCTCTAATCCTCTAAGTGATTACGTGATCCAAATCAACTAAACCATGTCCGATCATCACGTGAGATGGAGTAGTTTCATTGGTGAACATCACTATGTTGATCATATCTACTATATGATTCACGCTCGACCTTTCGGTCTCCGTGTTCCGAGGCCATATCTGTATATGCTTGGCTCGTCAAGTATAACCTGAGTATTCCGCGTGTGCAACTGTTTTGCACCCGTTGTATTTGAACGTAGAGCCTATCACACCCGATCATCACGTGGTGTCTCAGCACGAAGAACTTTCGCAACGGTGCATACTCAGGGAGAACACTTCTTGATAATTAGTGAGAGATCATCTTATAATGCTACCGTCAATCAAAGCAAGATAAGATGCATAAAAGATAAACATCACATGCAATCAATATAAGTGATATGATATGGCCATCATCATCTTGTGCTTGTGATCTCCATCTTCGAAGCACCGTCGTGATCACCATCGTCACCGGCGTGACACCTTGATCTCCATCGTAGCATCGTTGTCGTCTCGCCAATCTTATGCTTCCACGACTATCGCTACCGCTTAGTGATAAAGTAAAGTATTACAGCGCGATTGCATTGCATACAATAAAGCGACAACCATATGGCTCCTACCAGTTGCCGATAACTCGGTTACAAAACATGATCATTTCATACAATAAAATTTAGCATCATGTCTTGACCATATCACATCACAACATACCCTGCAAAAACAAGTTAGACGTCCTCTACTTTGTTGTTGCAAGTTTTACGTGGCTGCTACGGGCTTAAGCAAGAACCAATCTTACCTACGCATCAAAACCACAACGATAGTTTGTCAAGTTGGTGCTGTTTTAACCTTCGCAAGGATCGGGCGTAGCCACACTCGGTTCAACTAAACTTGGAGAAACTGTCGCCCGCTAGCCACCTCTGTGCAAAGCACGTTGGGAGAACCGGTCTCGCGTCAGCGTACGCGTAATGTAGGTCCGGGCCGCTTCGTCCAACAATACCGCCGAACCAAAGAATGACATGCTGCTTATATCGCCCACAACTCACTTGTGTTCTACTCGTGCATATAACATCAACATATAAAACCTAGGCTCGGATGCCACTGTTGGGGAACGTAGTAATTTCAAAAAATTTCCTACGCACACGCAAGATCATGGTGATGCATAGCAACGAGAGGGGAGAGTGTGATCTACGTACCCTTGTAGACCGACAGTGGAAGCGTTAGCACAACGCGGTTGATGTAGTCGTACGTCTTCATGGCCCGACTGATCAAGCACCGAAACTATGGCACCTCCAAGTTTTAGCACACGTTCAGCTCGATGACGATCCCCGGACTTCGATCCAGCAAAGTGTCGGGGAAGAGTTCCGTCAGCACGACGGCGTGGTGACGATCTTGACGTTCTACCGTCGCAGGGCTTTGCCTAAGCACCGCTACAATATTATCGAGGATTATGGTGGAAGGGGGCACCACACACGGCTAAGAATATGATCACGTGGATCAACTTGTGTCCATGGGGTGCCCCCTGCCTCTGTATATAAAGGATCAAGGGGGGGGGTGCGGCCGGCCAGGAGGAGGGCGCGCCAGGAGGAGTCCTACTCCCACCGGGAGTAGGATTCCCCCCTTTCCTAGTTGGAATAGGATTCGGGAAGGGGGAAAGAGGAGAGAGAGAAGGAAGGGGGGCGCCGCCCCCTCTCCTTGTCCTATTCGGACTAGGGGGAGGGGCGCGCGGCCCAGCCCTGGCCACCTCTCCTCTCTTCCACTAAGGCCCACTAAGGCCCATATACCTCCCGGGGGGTTCCGGTAACCTCCCGGTACTCCGGTAAAATCCCGATTTCACCCGGAACACTTCCGATATCCAAATATAGGCTTCCAATATATCAATCTTTATGTCTCGACCATTTCGAGACTCCTCGTCATGTCCGTGATCATATCCGGGACTCCGAACAAACTTCGGTACATCAAAAATGCATAAACTCATAATATAACTGTCATCAAAACCTTAAGCGTGCGGACCCTACGGGTTCGAGAACAATGTAGACATGACCGAGACACGTCTCCGGTCAATAACCAATAGCGGAACCTGGATGCTCATATTGGCTCCCACATATTCTACGAAGATCTTTATCGGTCAGACCGCATAACAACATACGTTGTTCCCTTTGTCATCAGTATGTTACTTTCCCGAGATTCGATCGTCGGTATCTCAATACCTAGTTCAATCTCGTTACCGACAAGTCTCTTTACTCGTTTCGTAATACATCATCTTGCAACTAACTCATTAGTTGTAATGCTTGCAAGGCTTATGTGATGTGCATTACCGAGAGGGCCCAGAGATACCTCTCCAACATTCGGAGTGACAAATCCTAATCTCGAAATACGCCAACCCAACATGTACCTTTGGAGACACCTGTAGAGCACCTTTATAATCACCCATTTACGTTGTGACGTTTGGTAGCACACAAAGTGTTCCTCCGGCAAACGGGAGTTGCATAATCTCATAGTCGTAGGAACATGTATAAGTCATGAAGAAAGCAATAGCAACATACTAAACGATCGGGTGCTAAGCTAATGGAATGGGTCATGTCAATCAGATCATTCACCTAATGATGTGATCCCGTTAATCAAATAACAACTCTTTGTCCATGGTTAGGAAACATAACCATCTTTGATTAACGAGCTAGTCAAGTAGAGGCATACTAGTGACACTCTGTTTGTCTATGTATTCACACATGTATTATGTTTCCGGTTAATACAATTCTAGCATGAATAATAAACATTTATCATGATATAAGGAAATAAATAATAACTTTATTATTGCCTCTAGGGCATATTTCCTTCAATATGAACATATGATCTTCCACCAATTAAACCAACTAGCATCAACTACAAGGAGTAATTAACACTACTAGCAACCCACATGTACCAACCCCGGACTTGGAGACAAGAATTGGATACAAGAGATGAACTAGGGTTTTGAGATGAGATGGTGCTGATGAAGATGTTGATGGAGATTGCCCTCTCCCGATGAGAGGAGCGTTGGTGATGACGATGGTGATGATTTCCCCCTCCGGGAGGGAAGTTTCCCTGGCAGAACAGCTCTGCCGGAGCTCTAGATTGGATCCGCCAAGGTTCTGCCTCGTGGCAGCGGAGTTTCGTCCCGAAATGTTGCTTCTTATTTTTTCTCGACGAAAGACTTCATATAGGAGAAGATGGTCATCCGAGAGCCACCAGGGGGCCCACGAGGTAGGGGGCGCGCCCTAGGGGGGGGCGCCCCCCACCCTCGTGAGTAGGGTGTGGGCCCCCTGGTCTTCATCTTTGGCGAGGATTTTTCATTATTTATTATAAGGTATTCCGTGGAGTTTCATGACTTTTGGAGTTGTGCAGAATAGGTCTCTAATATTTGCTCCTTTTCCAGCCCAGAATTCCAGATGCCGGCATTCTCCCTCCTTATGTAAACCTTGTAAAATAAGAGAGAATAGCCATAAGTATTTTGACATAATGTGAGATAACAGCCCGTAATGCAATAAATATTGATATAAAAGCATGATGCAAAATGAATGTATCACCCCCACACGTCCTGTTATTCTCCGGCGACGTCAGCCCCAACACGCATCCGCGCCCGAACCAGTCAACCCTCGTAGTCCCCTCCGCCTGCGACTGGACCGACGCATCTTCAACGGCTCCTGTTCGTTCTGCCCGAGGCCTCGCCATCGTCCTCCGCCTTGCGGCCTTGGTTCGCTCGCCGTGCGCGGTGCGCCGCCCTCTTGCGTTGTCAACGTCGTCAACAACCGAGAGGAACAAGGAGATGACTAGACGTGGAGAGGATGACAGTAGGGACCCACCAGCGTCATGGCAGTACGCAAGCAAGTGCCTCTATAGTACAAGCCCAAAAATATGGTTCCTCCTAATGGTTGGACATTTGGGGCTCACGCCATTGTCAACGTAGTCAATAAACGAGAGAATTATAGTACGAGCGGCTGACACCAGGGACCCAGCAAGTCACACATTTTTTTAGGAACAAGCAGTTGTTATTTATACTAGTTTTAGTGACGGATCAGGGTAACAACGGGGTTGTGCGGGGGCTGTGGCCCGTCTAGCCAGGGTTTTATTTATGTTTACCACATCATGAGCCCAGTTGTGTTTTTTTCTTGCTAAAAATGGCTAGCCCAGTTCTATTTTTTTTAAAGAAATACCCAAACAAGGCCTACTTGCTTTATCGGCCCTGCTGGGCTGCAAATCTTTCAAGACGAGGAGAGTTTCACTCGGTTTGCCCAGAAATGGGCTGTACATTTTTAAAACACATCAAACCGGGAATTAGTTTCAATTTTTTTTCATTACAAGATCTTAAATTCCATTGATTTTTATGCGTGGACAATTATTTGGATTTTATATTCATATAAATTATTTTTCAAAATAGTTTAAATGTGAATCGATATTTCTGGATTAAAAACAGTTGACCGCACCGAAATATGCAAATTTCATATACTTTTTAACCGTGGCCACAATATGGGGTGTAATGCTAACAAAAAGAAGATGGGCTCCAAAAAAATTCTTAAGAATTAGCAAATGGGTTGTACATTATTAGAAATAATGGTAGATGGGCTGTATGCTATTTTCCATAGATTTGAGGCTGACTTGTGCGCCTACTACAGGTTGACGCGTATGCTTTCATAAAAAAAAGGTTGACGCACACGCAACGCCCTGTCAACTTAGTCAACACACGAGAGTAGTGACTGTTGGATGTCCATCCAACGGCCATCGTGCTTCTTCAATCTCTACTCTTCATGCTCCAGCCGCTCAACCAAGCGCCGACGGGACTGCCTACTCCCTCCTCCCGTGACCGGCTATGCTGTCGCGCAGGCCTCACGGCCCCACCGTACTCCCATCGCTGGCCTAGCCATCCCTCTACTCACCCACACATGTTGTTATTCTCCAGCGTTGGCAGACGAACCAGTAAACCCTCGTACTCCTCCGCGTGGGAAACAACTGCCGGGTATTCCCTGGCTCCGTGTTGTTCCCTTCCTAGGCCTCGCCGTCGTCCACCGCCCTGGTGCTCTCGGCGTGGCCTGATCAACATGGTCAATGAACGACATCCATCGGAAGTGGACTGTACGTGGAGAGGCTGACAGCTAGGTCCACGGCCGCATGCAAGGAAATGCCTCCTTATTACGCGCAAAATAATGATTCCTCCACCTGACAGCTAGGACCCACAGGAAGGGCCTCTGTATTTCGTGAAAAAAACGTTCCCCTCGCTGACAGGTCGGACCCACCAGCTATATCTTCGCACGCAAGGAAGTGCCTCCTTATTATGCCGCAAAAAATGAATACCCCCTGCTAGCTGGGACCCACCATATTGTTGGGCTGACTTGTGGGCCTACTAAGTTGACGGGGACGGAGGGCTTTGTCAACTTAGTCAATACTCCAGTGACCGTATGATGTCCATCCAACGGCCATAATGCTTCTTCAACCTCTGGTCTTCCTGCTCGAGCTGCCCAAAGCAGCGCCTGTCGTGCCGCCTGCTCCTGCCTCCCGTGGCCGGCTGTGCTACCGCGGAGGCCTCACCGCCCCCATACTACTTCCACCACTGGCCAGGCCATCACTTCACTCACTCACACCCCCTGTTATTCTGCGGCGTCGACAGCCTCACACCGCAGCCGAACTAGTGAACGCTCGTACTCCTCTTTGCATGGGCATCCACTGCCGCATCTTGCCCGGCTCCGCGTCGTCCCCTTCCTAGGCCTCGCCGTCGTCCACCGCCGTGGTGCTCTCGGCGCGGCGTGGTCAATGTGGTCAATGACCGACTTCCATCGGAAGAGTACTGTACGTGGAGAGGCTGACAACTGGGTCCACGGCAGCCGCAAGGAAGTGCCTCCTTATTACGCGGAAAATAGTTATTCCTCCACCTGACAGCGGGGACCCACCAGACGGGCCACCAGTATTTTAGGAAAAAAATTGTTTCCCCTTGACTGCTGGGACCCACCGGATGGGCCACCGTATTTCACGAAAAAACGTTCCCCCCGCTGTCAGCTCGGACCCACCGGAAGTGCCTCCTTATTACGCACAAAAAATGAATACTCCCCCAGCTAGCTGGGACCCACCTTGGTGGGAGGCTGACTTGTGGGCCTACTAAGTTGACGGGGACGAAGGGCTTTGTCAACTTAGTCAATATGAACGATTCTAGCTCCAGTGACCGTACGATGTCCATCCAACGGCCGTAGTGCTTCTTCAACCTTTGGTCTTCTTGCTCCAGCCGCCCAAAGAAGCGCCGGTCGTGCCGCATGCTCCTGCCTCCTGTGGCCGGCTGTGCTGCCGTAGAGGCCTCACCGCCCCCTACTATTCCCACCGCTGGCCAGGCCCTACGGCGACGGCAACATCACACCTCAGCCGAACCAGTGAACCCTCGTACTCCTCTCCGCGCGGGCTTCCATTGCCGCGTCTTCCCCGACTCCATGTCGTCCCCTTCCTAGGCCTCCCCGTCATCCAGCGCCGTAGTGCTCTCCGTGCGGCGTGGTCAACGTGGTCAAGGAATGACTTCCATCGGAAGAGTACTGTACATGGAGAGGCTGACAGCTGGGTCCACGGCCACAACCCAGTTTTTTTGTGATTTGCCAAGTAAGTCGCTTTGTCAGGCCTGTTGGGCTCCAAATCTTTCAAGGCGAGGAGAGCTTTCATTCGGCTGGCCGAGAAAATGGCCCATCAGTAATGAGAAATGGGTTGTACATTTTTAAAACACATCAAACTGGCAATTAGTTTCAAATATCCTTTTTTCATTTCAAGATTTTAAATTACATTAATTTTTATGCGTGGAGAATTTGTTGGATTTTATATTGATATACATTTATTTTTAAAATCAGTTTGAATGTGAGTCGAAATTTCGGGATTAAAAACAGTTCGGACCGCACCGAAATATGCAAAATTTCGTATAATTTTTTAACCGTGGCCACAAATGGGCTGTAATGCTAACAAAAAGAATATGGGCTCCAAAAAACCTTAAGAATTAGCAAATGGGCTGTAAATTATTAGAAATAATGGCAGATGGGCTGTATGTTGTTTTCCACAGATTTGAGGCTTTCCTAAAAAAAGGTTGACGCACAAGCACTGACTGTTGGATGTCCATCCAACGGCCGTCGTGCTTCTTCAATCTCTGCTCTTCCTGCTCCAGCCGCTCAAACAAGCGCCGGCGGGACTGCGTACTCCCTCCTCCCCGCGGCCGGCTGTGCTGCCGTGCAGGCCTCATCGCCCCAACGTACTCCCATCGCTGGCCTAGCCATCACTCTACTCACCCACACATGCTGTTATTCTCCGGCGACGACAGACGAACCAGTAAACCCTCATACAGTCGTACTCCCCTCCGCGTGGGAAACAACTGCCGAGTCTTCCCTACCTCCGTGTCGTCCCCTTCCTAGGCCTCGCCATCGTCCACCGCCATGGTGCTCTCGGCGCGGCGTGGTCAATGTGGTCACCGACTGACTTTCATCGGAAGAGTACTATGCGTGGAGACGCTGACAGCTGGGTCCATGGCCGCAGCAAGGAAGTGCCTCCTTATTAAGCGCAAAATAATTATTCCTCCACCTGACAGCGGGGACCCACCGGACGGGCCACCGTATTTCACGAAAAAAACGTTTCCCCCCTGACTGCTGGGACCCACCAGCTACACCTTCGCACGCAAGGAAGTGCGTCCGGTTAAAAAAACAAACAAAACGATTCGCCCCCTGACTGCTGGGACCCAGCAGCTACATCTTCGCATGCAAGGAAGTGCCTGACAGTCGGGACCCACCTGGTTGAAGCGTACATAGCGTTGTCATTCTGGTCGCGAACGTGTACGTACATATATACTGGTGGATGTAGAGGCGCGCACGTGTCGTAGTAGAGGCGCGCACGTAGCATGTACACGTACGTACAGCGGCCAGGGTGCAAGAAAGAAAATACGTCCACGTATGTGTACATACGGGCGGGGTCTCAAACGCCTACTCGCGCATACGTACGACCATGGCTCGTTGACATGGCTGGGTCGGAACGGAGAAATAGCGTCGTCGTCGTGTTCATGGGGAGGCAATGGAATGCGTCGTGTTCATGGGGAGGCAACATAATGCGTCGTGTTCATCGGGAGGCAACGGAACGCGTGGGAGCCAACCAGCTGGGCGGAACGGAATGCGTGGTCGTGTTCAATGGGAGGGCTTGGACGGAACAGGCGATGGAAACGAGGCCTGGCGTACCGCACAACGGAGGAAACGGCCTTGTTTTCGACCGGCCACATTCGAAACGGGATCCTATTCATTGGGAGGGGTCTGGCATACCGCAAAACGGACGAAACGGACCTCCTACGGTCGAAACGGGGGTCTTGTTGATCAGGAGGGGTGTGGCGTACCGCAAAATGGATGAAACAGACTTGTGTTGGAGCGCTATGGTCGAAACGTTGGTCCTGTTCATCGGGAGGGGTGTGGCGTACCGCAAAACGGGACTCCACGGGATACTGTTCATCTCCACCGTCGACTTCCTCCAGCCTCCACGGGCTACCGTCGACCTCCTCCAGCCTCCACGGGCTCCTGTTCATCCAGCCTCCACCGCGCGCTACTCCACGGGCTACTGTTCAACCACCCCTCCACTGTCTACTGTTCATCCAGCCCTCCACACCACGGGGTCCTGTTCAACCACCCCTCCACAGGCACCCCTCCACCGTCTACTGTTCATCCAGCCCTCCACACCACGGGGTCCTGTTCATCCAGAGGCAACGCCACCGCTCACTGTTCATCCACCCCCCCGCAACGCTCATTGTTCATCCCAGAGGCAGCATCGACCGGCTTCAGTTAGCAGCAGTAGCGGAGGAATCGCTCGATCGGGTTCAGTTAACAGCCATCAATCGATCGCTCGGGTTCAGTAACGCGTAGCATGCAGTGCAATCGCTTGGGTTTAGTTAGAGCCCAAAGCCTCGCTCAGGTTCAGTTAGAGCCAACGCCTCGCACACACGCGTGTACGTGTACAAGAGAAACGTGCATCGCTCGGCCCCCGACCTCCCACCGTAACCGAGAACTCCCCGAAATTTTCCTCGCCCTCGCTTCTACCATAGCTTTTTTCCGTCATGGACGGCCCAAAGAATGTCATCCAGCTGCATCTCCGGCCCGCCCAGGACGAAAAGCCCATTTTCTGTCATGATTTTTTGTCATAGAAGTAGGAGCCCACCACATCTATGATGATACCGGGTTTTGTCACAATTATCGTCATAGAAGTGTCATATGTATGACAAAAAAAATTTCGTTCAGCCCCAAATGTCATGGATGTGTCTTTTTTTTGTAGTGAGACTTGCAAGATAGGATCAAGAACTCACATATATTCATGAAAACATAATAGGTCCAGATCTGAAATCATGGCACTCGGGCTCTAGTGACAAGCATTAAGCATAGCAAAGTCATAGCAACATCAATCTCAAAACATAGTGGATACTAGGGATCAAACCCTAACAAAACTAACTCGATTACATGATAAATCTCATCCAATCCATTACCGTCCAGCAAGCCTACGATGGAATTACTCATGCACGGCGGTGAGCATCATGAAATTGGTGATGGAGGAAGGTTGATGATGACGATGGCGACGGATTCCCCTCTCCGGAGCCCCGAACGGACTCCAGATCAGCCCTCCTGAGAGAGTTTAGGGCTTGGCGGCGGCTCCGTATCACAAAACACGATGAATCCTTCTCTTTGGTTTTTTTCTCCCCGGACACGAATATATGGAGTTGGAGTTGAGGTCGGTGGAGCATCAGGAGGCCTACGAGGCAGGGGATGCGCCCAGGGGGGTAGGCGTGCCCCCACCCTCGTGGACAGGGTGTGGGCCCCCTGACGTGGATTCTTCTTCCAGTATTTTTATATATTCCAAAAATAATCTCCGTTGATTTTTAGGTCATTCCGAGAACTTTTATTTCTGCACAAAAATAACACCATGGCAATTCTGCTGAAAACAGTGTCAGTCCGGGTTAGTTCCATTCAAATCATGCAAGTTAGGGTCCAAAACAAGGGTAAAAGTGTTTGGAAAAGTAGATACGCCGGAGACGTATCAGTAGGGCGCGCCCTACTTCCTTGTGGCTTCATCATGCAACATTTGGTCTTCCCCCGAAGCTTCTAAGGCCCCTTCTGGTCTAGGAAAAAATGTTAAAAAGTTTCAATGTGTTTGGACTCTGTTTGGTATGGATTTTCCGTGAAACAAAGACTACTTCCTTGTGGCTTCATCGTGCAACGTTTGGTCTTCCCCCGAAGCTTCTAAGGCCCCTTCTGGTCTAGGAAAAAATGTTAAAAAGTTTCAATGTGTTTGGACTCTGTTTGGTATGGATTTTCCGTGAAACAAAGAAATATGCAAAAACAAGAATTGGCATCGGGCACTGAGTTAATAGGTTAGTTCCCAAAAAGGATATAAAATGGTACATAAAGCATACAAGATTGATAATGTAATAGCATGAAACAATCAAAAAGTATCGATACATTGGAGAAGCCCGGAGGGGCGGGGGATGTGAGGGAGTCCTGGACAAGGGGGTCCTCGGGCTGCCGACCTAACCGTCATGGGCCGAAAAATCAGGCCACGCCGGAGTTGCTAGAAGACCGAACTATTTGATAGCGTCATATCCGGACAGGAGGCCTTTGCTGCCTTGGTGTGTACTATAAGGCACAATGGGAAATTCAGGATGTTTATCCTCTTGTTGTAACCGGTCATGTGTAACCCTAGTACCCCTGGTGCCTATATAAACCGGAGGGTTTAAACTATAGAGGCTAGAACAACAACCGACATCCCACTAGATTAGGGTTTAGTTCATTTGATCTCGTGGTAGATCGACTTTGTAATCCTCATATATAGCAGCAACATAATCAAGCAGGACGTAGGGTTTTACCTCTTAGAGAGGGCCCGAACCTGGGTAAACATCGTGTCCCTAGTCCCTTGTTCCCCATTGATCCAAGATCCACGGCTCAGGACCCCCTACCCGAGATCCGCCGGTTTTGACACCGACATTGGTGCTTTCATTGAGAGTTCCGTTGTCAGATCGCCGAAAAGATTAATGGCTCGCCTGTTCATCAATAACACCATCTGTACCAAGGACGTCTTCGTCCTCAGCTAAGATCTCGCGTTTGGCAGTGTCGTCATACTGTGTTCCGATCCGACCGGACGCCTCGGCCAGGTGGGAAACTTCACCCTTGGCCAGAAGGTCAGATTCGGGAGCCTAGAGTTCACCGTCGGCCCCCGGGGAGACCTCACTCTGCCAAGAACCTCATCCCCCTTAGAGCTCGCCAATCCCGATGCTTTGACATCAGGGGAGGTAGACTCGCCAGGGACTGATGCAACATGGAGCCCACCCCTAAAGCCCGACTCTGTCAGTTCGACCGGGTTGATCCCAGCCGAGCGCCACCTGGGCTCAACCTCGAGTGTCCCCATGGCAGTCGCGATATGAATCGATCCCGAACATTCAAAGGGCATAGTGAAGGAAATATGCCCTAGAGGCAATAATAAAGTTGTTATTTATATTTCCTTATATCATGCTAAATGTTTATTATTCATGCTAGAATTGTATTAACCGGAAACTTAGTACATGTGTGAATACATAGACAAAACAGAGTGCCCCTAGTATGCCTCTACTTGACTAGCTCGTTAATCAGAGATGGTTAAGTTTCCTGACCATAGACATGTGTTGTCATTTGATGAATGATATCACATCATTAGAGAATGATGTGATTGACTTGACCCATCCGTTAGCTTAGCATGATGATCGTTTAGTTTGTTGCTATTGCTTTCTTCATAACTTATACATGTTCCTATGACAATGAGATCATGGAACTCCCGAATACCGGAGGAACACTTAGTGTCCTATAAAATGTCACAATGTAACTGGGTGATTATAAAGATGCTCTAAAGGTGTCTCCGAAGGTGTTTGTTTGGTTGGCATAGATCAAGATTAGGATCTGTCACTCCGTGTATCGGAGAGGTATCTCTGGGCCCTCTCGGTAATGCACATCACTATAAGCCTTGCAAGCATTGTGACTAATGAGTTAGTTGTGGGATGATGCATTATGGAACGAGTAAAGAGACTTGTCGGCGACGAGATTGAACTAGGTATGATGATACGGACGATCGAATCTCAGGCAAGTAACATACCGATGACAAAGGAAATGACGTATGTTGTTATGCTGTTTGACCGATAAAGATCTTCGTAGAATATGTAGAAACCAATATGAGCATCCAGGTTCCGCTATTTTTTATTGATCGGAGATGTGCCTCGGTCATGTCTACATAGTTCTCGAACCCGTAGTGTCCGCACGCTTAACGTTCGATGACGATTTGTATTATGAGTTATGTGTTTTGGTGACCGAAGTTTGTTTGGAGTCCCGGATAAGATCACGGACATGACGAGGAGCCTCAAAATGGTCTAGAGGTAAAGATTCATATATTGGAAGGTTGTATACAGACACCGGAATGGTTCTGAAGAGGTTCGGGGATTTATTCGGAGCACCGGGAAGCTATCGGAACCCCCGGGAAAGTTAATGGGCCATAGTGGAGGAGAGGAGGCAGGCCACGGGAGGTGGCGCCCCCCCTTGCCCAATCTGAATTGGACAAGGGGAGGGGGCGTGCCCCCCTTTCTGTCTCCTTATCCCTTGAAAGGATCGAGAAGAGGTGTCTAGAGAGGGGTGATTAGACCCTCAACAAAGAAAGGTAGCAGTTTTTAGTTTCTTCAAGTTAAGGTGGAGTTTTAGCACAAGTTTAAACATTCACAATACATTCAAGCAAGCATGGCAAGAGTATATGAGCAGTGGAAAGTAAAGCATGCAAGTTGCAAGAATGTAAAGGGATGGGATTGGAGTATGCAAATGCAATTGGAGACTCGGAGATTTTTGGCATGGTTCCGATAGGTGGTGCTATCGTACATCCACGTTGATGGAGACTTCAACCCACGAAGGGTAACGGTTGCGCGAGTCCACGGAGGGCTGCACCCACAAAGGGTCCACGAAGAAGCAACCTTGTCTATCCCACCATGGCCATCGCCCACGAAGGACTTGCCTCACTAGGGTAGATCTTCACGAAGTAGGTGATCTCCTTGCTCGTACAAACTCCTTGATTCAACTCCACAATCTTGTCGGAGGCTCCCAAGTGACACCTGACCAATCTAGGAGACACCACTCTCCAAAAGGTAATAGGCGGTGTGTTGATGATGAACTCCTTGCTCTAGTGCTTCAAATGATAGTCTCCCCAACACTCAACTATCTCTCATGGATTTGGATTTGGTGGAAAGATGATTTGAGTGGAAAGCAACTTGGGGAAGGCTAAAGATCAAGATTCATATGGTTGGAATGGAATATCTTGGTCTCAACACATGAGTAGGTGGTTCTCTCTCCGAAAATGAATGTTGGAAGTGTAGGCATGTTCTGATGGCATTCCTTTCTAATGAAGGAAGGGTGGAGGGGTATATATAGCCTCCACACAAAATCTAACCGTTACACACAAATCACCAAACTCGGTGGGACCGAATCGTGAAACTCGGTCAGACCGATTCAGTTCATAATGCGACCATTACGCATTTCGGTGGGATCGATATGATCAACTCGGTGGGACCGATGTGCTAGGGTTAGGGTAAAACTGCAACTCGATTTGACCGATTACACAAGCTCGGTGGGACCGATTTTAGTAATAAGCAAAACAGAGAGTTGGTCGGGCAAACTCGATGGGACCAATTGCATATCTCGGTGAGACCAAAATAATTGCAACAGGCAACAGAGAGTTCGCAAGCCCATCTTGGTGAGACTGAGATCCCATTGGTGAGACCGAACTGATTAGGGTTTCTGGCAGTGGCTATGTCAAATGAACTCGGTGGCACCGGATAGATCAAATCGGTGGGGCCAAGTTTGACTTTTGGTTTGGGACATATGTGGATATGAGAAAGTGGTTGAGGGCTTTGGAGCATATCACTAAGCACTTTGAGCAAGCTATCCATTAAGCAACACCTCATCCCCTTTTAATAGTATTGGCTTTCCTATGGACTCAATGTGATCTTGGATCACTAAAATGAAAATGCAGAGTCTTGAGCTTTTGAGCTTTTTCCAATCCTTTGTTCTTAGCATCTTGCAGGGGTTCCACATCCTCTTGTTCACGCCATTCCATTTGTTGAACTTATCTGAAATATACTAGATAAAACATTAGTCCAACAAGAGATATGTTGACATTAATTACCAAAACCACCCAGGGAGCCCTTGTGCTTTCAATCTCCCCCTTTTTGGTAATTGATGACAACATACATCAAAGCTTTAGATAAAGATGTAAATATTAGCAAGTAAAGCTTTGGAAAAACATGTAACATGCATAGGCTCCCCCTACATGTATGCATCCATGTAACTATGGAATATGAGAGCATGTGAATGAATAAGCATGACAGAGCAGGCAAGGAGTTACATGTATCTTGGTTATATGCATCAGAGCAAATGATGTGAATATAGAAATTGTATCTTCATGTTCATGAGTCCTTCTTGCAAACAATATGTACATCAGCAAGAGATCATCATGCACATGAATGTGATGCATATACTTACCTTGTGGTCTTGAGCTGGCTTAGGAAGAGATGAACCTGAGTAAACAATGTTAGATAACATAGACACATCTACTAGACAAGGCAAATAGTAAACCACAAGAGTACCAAGATTGGGATGGCATGTAGTAAGTGAGTACTAGGTAGTCTTTTAGATATAGGAATTTCCCCGAAGGTAAAGATATGCAATGAATTCAAAGATTTCCTTCCCTTAGATGTCTTTCTCCCCCTGAATCTTATATGGGATACTGGGAGAAGGTAGGGCAAGAAAATCAGAGCAAAACAAGAAAAACAGCACAAAACAAACATAACACATACTAACATGTCTTTCCTCTCTTAAAGACATGGGACTTCTCTCCTCTTGACTACCAAGCATCTCGGGCTCTTTGATGTGATTACGCATTATCCCCCTATTGAAGTGATATTCTCCCCCTATTGAAGTGATTAAGCTTTGATGTGATCTCTCTCTCTCTCCCCCTTTGACATCAATTTCCAAGAAGGGATCTTTTGGAGTGTGAGTCAAAATAGGTTTGGCCCTTGAGTCATGATACATCTCCAACGTATCTATAATTTTTGATTGCTCCATGCTATTATATTATCTGTTTTAGATGTTAATGGGCCTTATTTTACAATTTTATATCATTTTTGGGACTAACCTATTAACCGGAGGCCCAGCCCAAATTGCTGTTTTTTGCCTATTTCAGTGTTTCGTAGAAAAGGAATATCAAACGAAGTCCAAACGGAATGAAACCTTCGGGAACGTGATTTTCTCAACAAATGTGATCCAGGAGACTTGGAGTGGGCATCAAGAAACAATCTAGGAGGCCTCCTATATAAGTCCACGTACCCCGCAAACATCCAGGAGCACCATGAAAACCTAATTCAACCGCCGCAACCTTCTGTACACGAGAGATCCCATCTTGGGGCCTTTTTCGGAGCTCCGCCGGAGGGGGCATTGATCACGAAGGGCTTCTACATCAACTCCATGGCCTCTCCGGTGATGTGTGAGTAGTTTACTTCAGACCTTCGGGTCCATAGCTAGTAGCTAGATGGCTTCTTCTCTCTCTTTGAATCTCAATACAAAGTTCTCCTCGATTCTCTTGGAGATCTATACGATGTAATGTTCTTTTGCGGTGTGTTTGTCGAGATCAGATGAATTGTGGGTTTATGATCTAGATTATCTATGAACAATATTTGATTCTTCTCTGAATTCTTTTATGTATGATTGGTTTATCTTTGCAAGTCTCTTCGAATTATCATTTTGGTTTGGCCTACTAGATTGATCTTTCTTGCAATGGGAGAAGTGCTTAGGTTTGGGTTCAATCTTGCGGTGCTCGATCCCAGTGACAGTAGGGGAAACGACACGTATTGTATTGTTGCCATCGAGGATAAAAAGATGGGGTTTATATCATATTGCATGAGTTTATCCGTCATCATGTCATCTTGCTTAAGGCGTTACTCTGTTCTTATGAACTTAATACTCTAGATGCATGCTGGATAGCGGTCGATGTGTGGAGTAATAGTAGTAGATGCAGAATCGTTTTGGTCTACTTGTCGCGGACATGATGCCTATATACATGATCATGCCTAGATATTCTCATAATTATTCGCTTTTCTATCAATTGCTCGACACTAATTTATTCACCCACCGTAATACTTATGCTATCTTGAGAGAAGCCACTAGTGAAACCTATGGCCCCCGGGTCTATTTTCCATCATACAAGTTTCCAATCTATTTTATTTTGCAATCTTTACTTTCAATCTATATCATAAAAATACCAAAAATATTTATCTTATTATTATCATCTCTATCAGATCTCACTCTTGCAAGTGGTCGTGAAGGGATTTACAACCCCTTTATCGTGTTGGTTGCGAGGTTCTTATTTGTTTGTGTAGGTACGAGGTGACTCGCGCATGGTCTCCTACTGGATTGATACCTTGGTTCTCAAAAACTGAGGGAAATACTTACGGTGCTTTACTGCATCACCCTTTCCTCTTCAAGGGAAAACCAACGCAGTGCTCAAGAGGTAGCAAGAAGGATTTCTGGCACCGTTGCCGGGGATTGCTGCCATTTCTATTTGGAAATGTACTATTTAGTTAATTATTTTTGCAGATGATTAATAGATAAATTCCTCACGTCCAGAAATTTATTTTAGAATTTTTGGGGGTCCAGAAGTTTGCGTTAGCTACAGATTACTACAGACTGTTCTGCTTTTGACAGATTATGTTTTTCGTGTGTTGTTTGCTTATTTTGATGAATCTATGGCTAGTAAAAGAGTTTATAAACCATAGAGAAGTTGGAATACAGTAGGTTTAACACCAATATAAATCAAGAATGAGTTCATTACTGTATGTTGAAGTGGTGTTTTGTTTTGTTTCGCTAACGGAGATCACGAGATTTTCTATTTTGAGTTTTGTGTTGTGAAGTTTTCAAGTTTTGGGTAAAGATTTGATGGATTATGGAACAAGGAGTGGCAAGAGCCTAAGCTTGCAGATGCCCATGGAACCCCAAGGTAAAAATCCAAGGACACCAAGAAGCCTAAGCTTGGGGATGCCCCGGAAGGCATCCCCTCTTTCATCTTCGTCTATCGGTAACTTTACTTGGAGCTATATTTTTTTCACCACATGATATGTGTTTTGCTTGGAGCGTCTTGTATGATTTGAGTCTTTGCTTTTTAGTTTACCACAATCATCCTTGCTGTACACACCTTTTGAGAGAGACTCACATGATTTGAAATTTATTAGAATACTCTATGTGCTTCAGTTATATCTTTTGAGCTATATAGTTTTTTCTCTAGTGCTTAACCTATATCTTTTAGAGCACGACGGTGGTTTTATTTTATAGAAATAATTGATCTCTCATGCTTCACTTATATTATGTTGAGAGTCCTTTAGAACAACATCGAAATTTGCTTTTAGGAATAATATAAAAACTTTCATAGAAGTGCATTGAATACTATGAGAAGTTTGATACTTGATGATTGTTTTGAGATATGGAGATGGTGATATTAGAGTCATGCTAGTTGAGTAGTTGTGAATTTGAGAAATACTTGTGTTGAAGTTTGTGATTCCCGTAGCATGCACGTATGGTGAACCGTTATGTGATGAAGTCGGAGCATGATTTATTTATTGATTGTCTTCCTTATGAGTGGCGGTCGGGGACGAGCGATGGTCTTTTCCTACCAATCTATCCCCCTAGGAGCATGCGCGTAATACTTTGTTTCGATAACTAATATATTTTTGCAATAAGTATGTGAGTTCTTTATGACTAATGTTGAGTCCATGGATTATACGCACTCTCACCCTTCCACCGTTGCTAGCCTCTCTAGTATCGCGCAACTTTCGCCGGTACCATAAACCCACCATATACCTTCCTCAAAACAGCCACCATACCTATATATTATGACATTTCCATAGCCATTCCGAGATATATTGCCATGCAACTTTCCGCCGTTCCGTTATTATGACACGCTTCATCATTATCATATTGCTTGCATGATCATGTAGTTGACATCCTATTTGTGGCAAAGCCACCATTCATAATTCTTCATACATGAACTCATGCATCATTGCACATCCTGGTACACCGCCGGAGGCATTCACATAGAGTCATATTTTGTTTTAAGTATTGAGTTGTAATTCTTGAGTTATAAGTAAATTAAAGTGTGATAATCATCATTATTAGAGCATTGTCCCGGTGAGGAAAGGATGATGGAGACTATGATTCCCCCACAAGTCGGGATGAGACTCCGAACGAAAAAAGGAAAAAAAAAGAAAAGAGGCCAAAATTAAAAAAGAAAGAAGGCCCAAATAAAAAAATTATGAGAGAAAAAGAGAGAAGGGACAATGTTACTATCCTTTTTCCACACTTGTGCTTCAAAGTAGATCCATGATCTTCATGATAGAGTCTCCTATGTTATCACTTTTATATACAAGTGGGAATTTTACATTATAGAACTTGTCTTGTATATTCCAATGATGGGCTTTCACAAAATTGCCCTAGGTCTTCATGAGCAAGCAAGTTGGATGCACACCCACTTAGTTCTTTTGTTGAGCTTTCATACACTTATAGCTCTAGTGTATCCATTGCATGGCAATCCCTACTCACTCACATTGATATCTATTGATGGGCATCTCCATAGCCCGTTGACACGCCTAGTTGATGTGAGACTATCTTCTCCTTTTTGTCTTCTCCACAACCACCATTCTATTCCACATATAGTGCTATATCCATGGCTGACGCTCATATATTGCATGAAGATTGAAAAAGATTGAGAACATCAAAAGTTTGAAACAATTGCTTGGCTTGTCATCGGGGTTGTGCATGATTTAAATATTTTGTGTGATGAAGATAGAGCATAGCCAGACTATATGATTTTGTAGGGATAACTTTCTTTGGCCATGTTATTTTGAGAAGACATGATTGCTTAGTTAGTATACTTGAAGTATTATTATTTTTATGTCAATATTAAACTTTTATCTTGAATCTTTCGGATCTGAACATTCATGCCACAATAATGAAAAAATACATTGAGAAATATGTAAGAAAGCATTCCACATAAAAAATTCTGTTTTTATCATTTACCTACTCGAGGACGAGCAGAAATTAAGCTTGGGGATGCTTGATACGTCTCCAACGTATCTATAATTTTTGATTGCTCCATGCTATTATATTATCTGCTTTGGATGTTAATGGGCCTTATTTTACACTTTTATATCATTTTTGGGACTAACCTATTAACCAGAGGCCCAACCCAAATTGCTGTTTTTTTTGCCTATTTCAGTGTTTCGCAGAAAAGGAATATCAAACGAAGTCCAAACGGAATGAAACCTTCGAGAACGTGATTTTCTCAACAAACGTGATCCAGGAGACTTGGAGTGGGCGTCAAGAAACAATCGAGGAGGCCACGAGGCAGGGGGCGCGCCCTCCACCCTCGTGGGCCCCTCGTTGCTCTACCGACCTACTTCTTCCTCCTATATAAGTCCACGTACCCCGCAAACATCCAGGAGCACCACGAAAACCTAATTCCACCGCCGCAACCTTCTGTACCCAAGAGATCCCATCTTGGGGCCTTTTCCGGAGCTCCGTCGGAGGGGGCATTGATACGTCTCCAACGTATCTATAATTTTTTATTGTTCCATGCTATATTATATTCTGTTTTGGACATTATTGAGCTTTATTATACACTTTTATATTATTTTTGGGACTAACCTATTAACCGGAGGCCTAGCCCAGAATTGCTGTTTTTTTGCCTATTTTAGGGTTTCGCAGAAAAAGAATATCAAACGGAGTCCAAAAATAATGAAAGCTTCGAGAACGTGATTTTCGGAACGAACATGATCAAGAGGACTTGGACGCTACGTCAAGACATCAACCAGGAGGCCACGAGGTAGGGGGGCGTGCCTACCCCCCTGGGCGCGCCCTCCACCCTCGTGGCCCCCCTGTTGCTCCACCGACATACTCCTTCCTCCTATATATACCTACGTACCCCCAAACTATCAGATACGGAGCCAAAACCCTAATTCCACCACCGTAACTTTCTGTATCCACGAGATCCTATCTTGGGGCCTGTTCTGGAGCTCCGCCGGAGGGGGCATCGATCACGGAGGGCTTCTACAGCAACACCATAGCCCTTTTGATGAAGTGTGAGTAGTTTACCTCAGACCTATGGGTCCATAGTTATTAGCTAGATGGCTTCTTCTCTCTTTTTGGATCTCAATACAAAGTTCTCCCCCTCTCTTGTGGAGATCTATTCGATGTAATCTTCTTTTGCGGTGTGTTTGTTGAGACCGATGAATTGTGGGTTTATGATCAAGTTTATCTATGAACAATATTTGAATCTTCTCTGAATTATTTTATGTATGATTAGTTATCTTTGCAAGTCTCTTCGAATTATCAGTTTGGTTTGGCCTACTAGATTGATCTTTCTTGCAATGGGAGAAGTGCTTAGCTTTGGGTTCAATCTTGCGGTGCCCTTTCCCAGTGACAGTAGGGGCAGCAAGGCACACATTTGATTGTTGCCATCGAGGATAACAAGATGGGGTTTATTTCATATTGCATGAGTTTATCCCTCTACATCATGTCATCTTGCTTAAAGTGTTACTCTGTTCTCTTGAACTTAATACTCTAGATGCATGCTGGATAGCGGTCGATGTGTGGAGTAATAGTAGTAGATGCATGCAGGAGTCGGTCTACTCATCTCGGACGTGATTCCTATATACATGATCATACCTAGATATTCTCATAACTATGCTCAATTCTGTTAATTGCTCAATAGTAATTTGTTTACCCACCGTGAATACTTATGCTCTCGAGAGAAGCCACTAGTGAAACCTATGGCCCCCGGGTCTATCTTCCATCATATTATTCTTCCAATACTTAGTTATTTTTATTGCCTTTTATTTTACTTTGCATCTTTATCATAAAAATACCAAAAAGTATTATCTTATCATATCTATCAGATCTCACTCTCGTAAGTGACCGTGTAGGGATTGACAACTCCTTATCGCGTTGGTTGCGAGGATTTATTTGTTTGTGTAGGTGCGAGGGACTCGTGCGTGGCCTCCTACTGGATTGATACCTCGGTTCTCAAAAACTAAGGGAAATACTTACGCTACTTTGCGGCACCACCCTTTCCTCTTCAAGGGAAAACCAACGCAAGTGCTCAAGAGGTAGCAAGAAGGATTTCTGGCGCCATTGCCAGGGAGGTCTACGCAAAAGTCAACATACCAAGTATCCATCACAACCCTTATCTCCCGCATTACATTATTTGCCATTTGCCTCTCGTTTTCCTCTCCTGCACTTCACCCTTGCCATTTTATTCGCCCTCTCTCTCTATCCTCCCTCTCTTTCTCTATTTGCCTCTTTTTGCCTGTTTCTTGTTTGCTTGTGTGTCGGATTGCTTGCTTGTCACGATGGCTCAAGATAATACCAAATTGTGTGACTTTACCAATACCAACAACAATGATTTTATTAGCACTCCGATTGCTCCTCTTACCGATGCTGAATCTTGTGAAATTAATGCTGCTTTGCTGAATCTTGTCATGAAAGATCCGTTTTCTGGCCTTCCTAGTGAAGATGCCGCTACCCATCTAAATATCTTCGTTGATTTGTGTGATATGCAAAAGAAGAAAGATGTGGACAACGATATTGTTAAATTGAAGCTATTTCCTTTTTCGCTTAGAGATCGTGCTAAAGCTTGGTTTTCGTCTTTGCCTAAAAATAGTATTGATTCATGGAATAAGTGCAAAGATGCTTTTATCTCTAAGTATTTTCCTCCCGCTAAGATCATCTCTCTTAGGAACGATATTATGAATTTTAAGCAACTTGATCATGAACATGTTGCACAAGCTTGGGAGAGGATGAAATTAATGATACGTAATTGCCCTACGCATGGTTTGAATTTGTGGATGATTATAGAAAACTTTTATGCTGGATTGAATTTTGCTTCTAGAAATCTTTTAGATTCGGCCATGGGAGGCACTTTTATGGAAATCACTTTAGGAGAAGCTACTAAACTCCTAGATAATATTATGGTTAATTATTCTCAATGGCACACCGAAAGATCTACTAATAAGAAAGTGCATGCGATAGAAGAAATTAATGTTTTGAGTGGAAAGATGGATGAACTTATGAAATTATTTGCTAATAAAAGTGTTTCTTTTGATCCTAATGATATGCCCTTGTCTACTTTGATTGAGAATAATAATGAATCTATGGATGTGAATTTTGTTGGTTGGAATAATTTTGGCAACAACGCGTATAGAGGAAACTTTAACCCTAGGCCCTATCCTAGTAATTCCTCTAATAATTATGGTAATTCCTACAACAACTCTTATGGAAATTATAATAAGATGCCCTCTGATTTTGAATCTAATATTAAATAATTTATTACTTCGCAAAAGAATTTCAATGCTTTGATTGAAGAAAAATTGCTTAAGATTGATGAGTTGGCTAGGAACATTGATAGAATTTATCTTGATGTTGATTCTTTGAAACTTAGATCTATTCCACCTAAGCATGATATCAATGAGTCTCTCAAAGCCATGAGAATTTCCATTGATCAGTGCAAAGAAAGAACCGCTAGGATGCGTGCTAAGAAAGATTGCTTTATAAAAGCATGTTCTTATAGTTTCCATGATAATAAAGATGAAGATCTAAAAGTTACTGATGTGTCCCATGTTAAATATTTGTTTTGCAATATGAATCTTGATAATTATGGGACTGAATATGATCCACCTTTACCTAGACGGTGTTCCAAGAATTCGGAATCTTTGGACCTTGATGCTAAAATTGTTAAAAGTGGGATTGAAGAAGTCAAAACTTTAAATATTAATGAACCCACTATTTTGGATTTCAAGGAATTTAATTATGACAATTTCTCTTTGATAGATTGTATTTCCTTGTTGCAATCCGTGCTAAATTCTCCTCATGCTTATAGTCAAAATAAAGCTTTCACTAAACATATCATTGACACTTTGATGCAATCTTATGAAGAAAAATTTGAGTTGGAAGTTTCTATCCCTAGAATACTTTATGATGAGTGGGAACCTACTATTAAAATTGAAATTAAATATCATGAATTCTATGCTTTGTGTGATTTGGGTGCTAGTGTTTCCATGATTCCAAAGACTTTGTGTGATTTGCTAGGTTTTCGTGATTTTGATGATTGCTCTTTAAACTTGCACCTTGCAGATTCCACTATTAAGAAACCTATGGGAAGAATTAATGATGTTATTATAGTTGCAAATAGGAATTATGTGCCCGTAGATTTTATTGTTCTTGACATAGATTGCAATCCTTCATGTCCTATTATTCTTGGTAGACCTTTCCTTAGAACGATTGGTGCAATTATTGATATGAAGGAAGGAAATATTAGATTCCAATTTCCATTAAGGAAAGGCATGGAACACTTTACTAGAAATAAAATTAAACTACCTTATGAATCTATTATGAGAGCCACTTATGGATTTCCTACCAAAGATGCCAACACCTAGATCTATCCTTGCTTTTTATGCCTAGCTAGGGGCGTTAAACGATAGCGCTTGCTGGGAGGCAACCAATTTTATTTTTAATGCTTGATTTTTTGTCCTGTTTAGTACTCCCTCTGTTCCTTATTATAGTGCGCATAGGCTGTGGCTCTCATACCAACGAATGTGCTGGCCATTGTACTTTGGACGAGAAAGCCCATCCTTTACCCCATGTGACCCACCACCCCACGTGCATGCTGCTGCGGGAGTAACTCCTCCAGCGATTTGAGTGGAGGTTAGTTTGGTCTAAAATTGCAAACGCGCACTACAATCTGGAATTTTGGCAAAAAAGTTATACGCACTATAATAAGGAACGGAGGGAGTAATAAATAATTTATCTAGCCTCTGTTTTGGTTGTGTTTTTTGTGTTTAATTAGTGTTTGTGCCAAGTAGAACCGTTGGGAAGACTTGGGGAAAGTCTTGTTAATCTTGCTGTAAAAAACAGAAACTTTAGCGCTCACGAGAACTGCTGCCATTTTTATTTGGAAAGTGATATTTAGTTAATTATTTTTGCATATTATTAATAGATAAATTCCTCACGTCCAGAAAATTATTGTAGAATTTTTGGGGTTCCAGATCTTGCGTTAGCGACAGATTACTACAGACTGTTCTGTTTTTGACAGATTCTGTTTTTCGTGTGTTGTTTGCTTATTTTGATGAATCTATGGCTAGTAAAATAGTTTATAAACCATAGAGAAGTTGGAATAAAGTAGGTTTAACACCAATATAAATAAAGAATGAGTTCATTACAGTACCTTGAAGTGGTGTTTTGTTTTCTTTCACTAACGGAGCTCACGAGATTTTCTACTATAAGTTT
The DNA here is from genome assembly GCF_018294505.1 of Triticum aestivum. Taxonomy (NCBI): domain Eukaryota; kingdom Viridiplantae; phylum Streptophyta; class Magnoliopsida; order Poales; family Poaceae; genus Triticum; species Triticum aestivum. Next base: position 551,330,792 of record NC_057809.1, on the reverse strand, counting down.
TGTGTTGTGAAGTTTTTCAAGTTTTGGGTAAAGATTTGATGGATTATGGAACAAGGAGTGGCAAGAGCCTAAGCTTGGGGATGCCCATGGCACCCCCAAGATAATCTAAGGACACCCAAAAGCCAAAGCTTGGGGATGCCCCGGAAGGCATCCCCTCTTTCGTCTACTTCTATCGGTAACTTTACTTGGAGCTATATTTTTATTTACCACATGATATGTGTTTTGCTTGGAGCGTCTTGTATTATTTGAGTCTTTATTTATTAGCTTTCCACAATCATCCTTGCTGCACACACCTTTTTGAGAGAGACACACATGATTCGGAAATTATTAGAATACTCTATGTGCTTCACTTATATCTTTTGAGTTATATAGTTTTTGCTCTAGTGCTTCACTTATATCTTTTAGAGCACGGTGGTAGATTTGTTTTATAGAAAGCATTGTTCTCTCATGCTTCACTTAGATTATTTTGAGAGTCCTAAAAAACAGCATGGTAATTTGCTTTAATTATTTGAGGCATTCAAGATTAATAAATAAAATTTTCTTATGAGTGTGTTGAATACTATGAGAAGTTTGAAACTTGATAATTGTTGAGATATGGAGATGGTGATATTAGGGTCGTGCTAGTTGAGTAGTTGTGAATTTGAGAAATTCTTGTGTTGAAGTTTGTGATTCCCGTAGCATGCACGTATGGTGAACCGTTATGTTAAGAAGTCGGAGCATGATGTATTTATTGATTGTCCTCCTTATGAGTGGCGGTCGGGGACGAGCGATGGTCTTTTCCTACCAATCTACCCCCCTAGGAGCATGCACGTAGTACTTTGCTTCGATAACTAATAGATTTTTGCAATAAGTATGTGAGTTCTTTATGACTAATGTTGAGTCCATGGATTATACGCACTCTCACCCTTCCACCATTGCTAGCCTCTCTAATACCGCGCACCTTTCGCCGGTATCATACACCCACCATATACCTTCCTCAAAACAGCCACCATACCTACCAATCATGGCATTTCCATAGCCATTCCGAGATATATTGCCATGCAACTTTCCACCATTCCGTTTATCATGACACGCTCCATCATTGTCATATTGCTTTGCATGATCATGTAGTTGACATTTTAGTTGTGGCAAAGCCACCGTTCATAATTATTTCATATAAGTCACTCATGCATCATTGCTATCCCGGTACACCGCCCGAGGCATTCATATAGAGTCATACTTTGTTCCAGTATCGAGTTGTAATCATTGAGTTGTAAATAAATAGAAGTGTGATGATCATCATTCATAGAGTATTGTCCCAAAAAAAGAGAAGAAAGGCCAAAGAAAAAAAGAGAAGGCCCAAAAAAAATATAAAAAGGGGCAATACTACTTTCCTTTTTCCACACTTGTGATTTATAGTAGCACCATGATCTTCATGATAGAGAGTCTCCTATGTTATCACTTTCATATACTAGTGGGAATTTTTCATTATAGAACTTGGCTTGTATATTCCAATGATGGGCTTCCTCAAAATGCCCTAGGTCTTCGTGAGCAAGCAAGTTGGATGCACACCCACTTAGTTTCTTTTTGTTGAGCTTTCATATACTTATAGCTCTAGTGCATCTGTTGCATGGCAATCCCTACTCACTCACATTGATATCTATTGATGGGCATCTCCATATCCCGTTGATACGCCTAGTTGATGTGAGACTATCTTCCCCCTTTTGTCTTCTCCACAACCACCATTCTATTCCATCTATAGTGCTATGCCCATGGCTCACGCTCATGTATTGCGTGAAGATTGAAAAAGTTTGAGAACATTAAAAGTATGAAACAATTGCTTGGCCTGTCATCGGGGTTGTGCATGATTTGAATACTTTGTGTGGTGAAGATGGAGCATAGCCAGACTATATGATTTTGTAGGGATAACTTTCTTTGGCCATGTTATTTTGAAGAGACATAATTGCTTAGTTAGTATGCTTGAAGTATTATTATTTCTATGTCAATATTAAACTTATGTCTTGAATCTTTCGGATCTGAATATTCATACCACAATTAAGAGAATTACATTGAAATTATGCCAAGTAGCATTCCACATCAAAAATTCTGTTTTTATCATTTACCTACTCGAGGACGAGCAGGAATTAAGCTTGGGGATGCTTGATACCTCTCCAACGTATCTATAATTTTTGATTGTTCCATGCTATATTATATTCTGTTTTGGGCATTATTGGGCTTTATTATATACTTTTATATTATTTTTGGGACTAACCTATTAACCAGAGGCCCAACCCAGAATTGTTGTTTTTTTGCCTATTTTAGGGTTTCACAGAAAAAGAATATCAAACGCAGTCCAAAAATAATGAAAGCTTCGGGAACATGATTTTTGGAACGAACATGATCTAGAGGACTTGGACCCTACGTCAAGACATCAACCAGGAGGCCACGAGGTAGGGGGCACGCCTACCCCCCTGGGCGCGCCCTCCACCCTCGTGGGCCCCCTGTTGCTCCACCGACGTACTCCTTCCTCCTATATATACCTACGTACCCCCAAACTACCAGATATGGAGCCAAAACCCTAATTCCACCGCCGTAACTTTCTATTTCCACGAGATCCTATCTTGGGGCCTATTCCGGAGCTCCGCCGAAGGGGGCATCGATCACAGAGGGCTTCTACATCAACACCATAGCCCTTCCGATGAAGTGTGAGTAGTTTACCTCAGACCTACGGGTCCATAGTTATTAGCTAGATGGCTTCTTCTCTCTTTTTGGATCTCAATACAAAGTTCTCCCCCTCTCTTGTGGAGATCTATTCGATGTAATCTTCTTTTGCAGTGTGTTTGTTGAGACCGATGAATTGTGGGTTGATGATCAAGTTTATCTATGAACAATATTTGAATCTTCTCTGAATTCTTTTATGTATGATTGGTTATCTTTGCAAGTCTCTTTGAATTATCAGTTTGGTTTGGACTACTAGATTGATCATTCTTGCAATGGGAGAAGTGCTTAGCTTTGGGTTCAATCTTGTGGTGTCCTTTCCCAGTGACAGTAGGGGCAGCAAGGCACGTATTGTATTGTTGCCATCGAGGATAACAAGATGGGGTTTATTTCATATTGCATGAGTTTATCTCTCTACATCATGCCATCTTGCTTAAAGCGTTACTCTGTTCTCTTGAACTTAATACTCTAGATGCATGCTGGATAGCGGTCGATGTGTGGAGTAATAGTAGTAGATGCAGGCAGGAGTCGGTCTACTTGTCTTGGACGTGATGCCTATATACATGATCATACCTAGATATTCTCATAACTATGCTCAATTCTGTCAATTGCTCAGCAGTAATTTGTTTACCCACCGTGAATACTTATGCTCTCGAGAGAAGCCACTAGTGAAACCTATGGCCCCCGGGTCTATCTTCCATCATATTAATCTTCCAATACTTAGTTATTTTTATTTCCTTTTATTTTACTTTGCATCTTTATCATAAAAATACCAAAAAGTATTATCTTATCATATCTATCAGATCTCACTCTCGTAAGTGACCGTGTAGGGATTGACAACCCTCATCGCGTTGGTTGCGAGGATTTATTTGTTTGTGTAGGTGCGAGGGACTCGTGCGTGGCCTCCTACTGGATTGATACCTTGGTTCTCGAAAACTGAGGGAAATACTTACGCTACTTTGCTGCACCACACTTTCCTCTTCAAGGGAAAACCAACACAAGTGCTCAAGAGGTAGTAGGCATTGATGACGGAGGGCCTCTACATCAATTCCATGGCCTCTCCGGTGATGTGTGAGTAGTTTACTTCAGACCTTCGGGTCCATAGCTAGTAGCTAGATGGCTTCTCCTCTCTATTTGGATCTCAATACAAAGTTCTCCTCGATTCTCTTGGAGATCTATTCGATGTAATCTTCTTTTGCGGTGTGTTTTTCGAGATCCGATGAATTGTGGTTTTATGATCCAGGTTATCTATGAACAATATTTGATTCTTCTCTGAATTATTTTATGTATGATTGGTTTATCTTTGCAAGTCTCTTCGAATTATCAGTTTGGTTTGGCCTACTAGATTGATCTTTCTTGCAATGGGAGAAGTGCTTAGCTTTGGGTTCAATCTTGTAGTGCTCGATCCCAGTGACAGTAGGGGAAATGACACGTATTGTATTGTTGCCATCGAGGATTAAAAAGATGGGGTTTATATCATATTGCATGAGTTTATCTCTCTACATCATGTCATCTTGCTTAAGGCATTACTCTGTTCTTATGAACTTAATACTCTAGATGCATGCTGGATAGCGGTCGGTGTGTGGAGTAATAGTAATAGATGTAGAATCGTTTCGGTCTACTTGTCGCGGATGTGATGCCTATATACATGATCATGCCTAGATATTCTCATAATTATTCGCTTTTCTATCAATTGCTCGACAGTAATTTGTTCACCCACCGTAATACTTATGGTATCTTGAGAGAAGCCACTAGTGAAACCTATGGCCCCCCGGGTCTATTTTCCATCATACAAGTTTCCAATCTATTTTATTTTGCAATCTTTACTTTCAATCTATATCATAAAAATATCAAAAATATTTATCTTATTATTATCATGTCTATTAGATCTCACTCTTGCAAGTGGCCATGAAGGGATTGACCACCCCTTTATCGCGTTGGTTGCGAGGTTCTTATTTGTTTCTGTAGGTACGAGGTGACTCACGCGTGGTCTCCTACTGGATTGATACCTTGGTTCTCAAAAACTGAGGGAAATACTTACGCTGCTTTACTGCATCACCCTTTCCTCTTCAAGGGAAAACCAATGCAGTGCTCAAGAGGTAGCAAGTCACAGAGCAAAGCAGCATATAGAATGTGATGCAGGTAGAGGACAAGAATCATTGAGTGGAGCTGGAGCAAATATGCGGGATGCAAGTGAAAAAGTGTCTGCTTAGCAATGAAATCGGTAACACCGAGTTGTTTACTTCGGTAGCATCGAAATGGTTCGGTTTGACCAAAAGTAGCAATCCGGTGTGTTCGAGTTCAACATAGAGACAACATTTTGTCACCTCAGCTCACTAGGCAGATAAGATCTCACAAAGATCTGCAAGGAATTAACTGAAGGATTTGCAATGAATTGGATGCAGGGAATGCAGAACAAAACAAAGAAGAGAAGAACTAGATGAAGTTTTTTTTGAAATAAGGTGGGGAACAAATATGCAAGATACAAATGCAAGAACACGGAGAAACACTAGAGAACTTCATCTAGAATTGGTCGGCGACAAAGTCACCTATGTTAGAGTATATTGACTGAGGAGTCAAGTGGGAACACTTGATCGTAGGTCATACTCATTGTTTAAGCTCAAAATGGGGTTACCATTTTTCATTTAAGCATTTGATGTATTCGCATCTTGTTGAGTTGCTTTGACCTATGACTTGGGGTAAAGCTTCTCTAAGATGGAATAACATACCTTGGGTGGTGGTGTTGAACTTGATCATGTAGTTGAACTTGTGTGGGATGCTCAAGGTTGATGTAGCTCATCAATGACTGGGAGCACCACTTGTAGTTTGAGTTCATCTACCTACATGGGTTAGTCTAGCAAGGAAGAGCACTTGTGTATCCAAAATGACAGTCATGAATTTGATACCAAATGAAATTTGATATGTAGAAATGGTCAAAGGATATGTTGAAGGGTTTCATGCTTCCTTGTCTTCAACCACCATATTGTAGAGACTTGGTGATGTAGATATTGCTCAAGATGTGAGTGATTTGCAATCTCATAGATTTCAATTCATCCAAGTATCTACAAGGGTTAGATACCATGCAAGGGTGCAAATATATCTAAGACATTTTATCACCATCATAAGAGAAACATCAAGGATTAGTCAAAGGCTCATGCCTTGCATGTATCCGAATGGAGTTTCTACTCCAAGTTTGAAGCATCAATTATGTTCAATTCACCTCTCAAATGGCAAAATACTTTCTCGTCAAGCGGTTTGGTGAATATATCCGCCAATTGCTTATCGGTATGAACATGCTTAAGATCAATGTCCCCTTTAGCAACATGATCTTGAATGAAATGATGACGAACTTCAATATGCTTAGTTCGAGAATGTTGCATGGGATTGTGAGCGATCTTAATAGCACTCTCATTGTCACAGAGCAATGGAACATATTTCACATAGATCCCATGATCTTTAAGAGTTTGGGTCATCAAAAGTAATTGAGCACAACATGAACCGACGACAATGTATTCCGCTTTGGCGGTGGATAAGGATACCGAGTTTTGTTTCTTGGAGGACCAAGACACAAGAGATCTACCAAGAAATTGACAAGTACCTGAAGTGGACTTTCTATCAACCTTGTCACTGTAAGTGCATCTAGTGCCACCCCTAGTTGGTTTTGGAGTATTGACGACAAACCTAGTTGAGGGACTAATGTGTTTGTGAGAACTGCAGGATAACACAGGTAGAAGTCCCTCATTGATTCGGTTTTACTACCAGAGATGACCCCTAAAAATTTATGAAGACATTGAAGTCAAAGGTGGTATATGAAGATATTCACATTGAAGACTATGACAAGAGAAGACACTATATGAAGCCTATGGAGCTCGAAGACTTAGATCTTTCGTAGTTCTTTTTCTTTTGTGTTGAGTCATAGAAACCACCGTACTATTAAGTGGGGTCCAAGAGAACCAGTCAGAATGACTGAAGTGATGCCTAAACCAAAAACCTATGTCTTCGAGTGAAGACTATGAGAACGAATCCTGTCCAGAGTCGGACAAGTCAGCTTTGCTTGTAGCCCAAGTAAAGTTGCCGTGTGAGTTTGAAATCTGACCGTTGGAACACGTGTCAGTTCCTTAGTGACCCAGGGTCATTTCGAACAAATCAGGTCGGGTTGCCAAGTGGCTATAAATAGCCCACCCCCTACAACCATAAACGGTTGGCTGCTCAGATTGAAAGTACGACTTTTGTCATTTGAGAGCAACCCACCTCGAAGCCTTTGAGAGATAATTTCTTGCGAGGATAAAGCCCTAACCACCAGAGCCAGAGAGAATTGGGCATCACTTAAGTCTTCTTGTCTGTGTGATCTGAAGACGTATTACACTTGAGGACTGTGCATCCTCCCGCCGGTTAGGCGTCGCGTTCTGAGCATCCAAGAGACATAGTGGATTGCCGGTGAACAAAGTCTGTGAAGGTTTGGGAGTCTACCTTGAAGACTTACCAGAGTGATTGTGCGAGGTCTATGTGACCTTAGCTCAAGGAGAATACGGTGAGGACTGGGTGTCCTGAGCTGCGTGTTCAGGACTGGGTGTCTGGGACTGTGTGTCCTAAGGTACCTAGCCGCTCCAACCAGACGTACAGTTGTCACACCAACTGGAACTGGTCCAACAAATCATTGTCTTCAATGAGTCACTGGTTTCATCTTCACTTCCCTTTACTTACTGTTACTCCTTGTGAAGTCATTGTATGTTTGCACTATCATTTGTCTTCACTGAGTGACTGCGTGTTCTGTTTGGCTTCACAATATCTTCCTACCTGATCCTTACTACCTAGCTGCTATTAGTCTTTGTGCTTTCACTTCATTGAATACTTGACTATGGTTTTCCTAGTGTAGTCTATCTTCCGCTGCATGGTAATAGGTTTAATTTTATTGTTTGTCTTCAAAACTTCTATGTTCTGAAGACTTTCAAAAAAATCGCCTATTCACCCCCCTCTAGTCGATATAATGCACTTTCAATTGGTATCAGAGCAAGGTGCTCCCTTGTTCTGTGTGATTCGGTTTAACCACCTGGAGTTTTAGCTATGTCGACTGCAGGGATAATTAAAGTCTCTGCTGCGTGCCCCGTCTTCGATGGAACTGAATATCCCTACTGGAAGAATAAGATGCGCATGCATCTTGAAGCCATTGACGTCGACCTATGGTATGTCGTCGAGAACGGCGTTCCCAAGGCTGGAGAAGGTGTCACTGCTGCTGATGTCAAGAAATTCGTCCAACTGGACTCTACTGCCAAGAATTCATCTGTGGTCATCTGACCAAAGGACAGTATGGCCGTGTGAGTGCTTTGAAGACATCCAAGATGGTCTGGGACTGGCTCTCCAAGGTCAATGAAGGCATCTCAACCCAGAGAGATCAGAGAATCAGTGTCCTTCGCAACCTCTTCAACCGCTTCAAGCAAAATGACAATGAGAATGTCCAGCACACATTTGACCGACTCACTGACATCACAAATGAGCTTCAAGCCCTCGGCGCCACTGAGATTACCAAACACGAAGTCGTCAAGACGCTGCTGAGATCACTTGATAGTTCGTTTGACATCCTGGCCCTGATGATTCAAGAATGTCCTGATTTCAAGACACTCGATCCGTCTGACATACTTGAGAGGCTCAACACACATGAGTTTCAGCTTTCGGAGAAAAGAGATATCTATGGTCCAAACTATGGGCGAACTCGTGCCTTGAAGGCAAAAGCTGTCTCCTCATCTGAAGAAGAATCTGACAGCAGTTCTGATGATCCTGAAGACATTGGAAGGGAACTTGCTATGCTTGTCAAGAAGTTCCAAAAATTCACCAAGAAGAAAGGCTTCAGAAAGTCTTCCCGATCAAGTTCAAGGAATGATGAAGCTCCTGCTCATGACTACAAGAAGAAAACATGTCACAAGTGCAAGAAACTTGGCCACTTCATCTCTGAGTGTCCACAGTGGGACAATGAGAACAAAAAGAAGAAGAAGAGCAAGGAATATGACTCTGCGACAAGAAGAAGAAGAAGAAATACTCAAAGTCTTCTTCCAAGTCTTCCTCAAAGTCTTCATCACACAAGAAGAGCTCATCTGGCAAGGCACGTGCGTTTGTTGGCAAGGAAATGGATTCAGAGGAGGAGTCTGCTTCTGAGGAGGCGGAGGTGGAGTCTGAGGAGGAATCCGACTCAGGCGTCGCAAGTCTGGCTACAGCATACGTTGCCAAGTCCATCTTCAACACTGAAGACAATGACTTCATCACCGACACCGATGCAAATGACAAGGACTACTCCGCTTCTACCTACTGCTTCATGGCACGCGGTGCCAAGGTAAACACACGCACTACTCACTATCAAACATCTAGTGACGATGACTCTGATTGTGGTTCAAAACCTAGCTACAAAACACTTGCTAAAATTGCAACTGAACAACAGAAAGCTATGGAACATATTCAAAAACTGTTAGACAGAAGCGATGATCTGTTAGGTGCTGAAATGACTCGATCTGAATCCTTAATTGAAGACATAAAAAATCTTCACGTTAAGTATCAGGAACTTGAAAGTCGTCATGAAACTCTCTCAACAACTCATGAAAAGCTTTCCTATGATTATCTTCAAAGGAAGCAAGATCTTGAGAAATTGAGAGCGGTTCATGAAGATCTTCAAACGGAAAACGAGTCACTTCGCGCCAAACAGATCAGTCCCGCTCAGGAAGGATTTGAACCACCATGTCTTAAATGCATTGAGCGTGATAATGCTACTTCTGTTGCTGAATGTTCTACTGCTACTGCTGTTGCAATATCTTCAACTGTTGATGTGGTAACTAACCCCTCTGCTGAGGATACCACCGCTATTGCTGATGAGAATGCTAGGTTGAAGACATTGCTTGAAACAGGGATGTACAAAAGTCTTAAAGGGCATCAGACGCTATGTGATGTCCTGAAAAAGCAGATTCTGAACCAAAACCCTAGGAAAGAGGGTGTAGGGTTCGTAAGGAAAATGAATGTAGATGGCTCTTACTAGAAACCTGAGCAGTACCCCAAAACCATGTGGGTTGCTGCAAAGGAACCTTCAGCAGATCCATCCAATCTATCTGGCTTCACTTGTGCTAACCCCATTATCATTGATGAATCCTTTGATGCAAACTATATACTGTTTAAGAATCAGAATGGTGAAGTGTTTGCCAGGTACATTGGTACTAACTGCAGGAATGGACCGCCTATGAAGAAGATCTGGGTTCCGAAAAGGTGTCTGGAGAGTCTTCCTATGAATGTCATCATGACACCTCACGTGAAGAAGACAAACCTCAGACCAAAGGCTTCATACGGTCCAAAGGCTTCATACAGACAGAGGACTCACCTGAGTCGCACTAACGCAAATGTTTTGCAGGGAAACCATACTCAGGCATATGAATATGAGAGCGGTTCATCAAACCGCCATGTTCATAAGACCAAGAACTATTCTGCTTATTCTTATGAGTACTATTGTCCGCCTGCAAGACTGTTTGCTAAGGCTTCAAAGCCAAAATTCTCAGATGCTGCACTTAGACTTATTGCTTCTAAGCCGCCCTTGATGTGGGTGGCTAAGAAAGCTTAACTCTCTTTTGCAGGGAAAGGTCTCCAGCAGAAAACCAAAATCGTCTGACGCTATTGCTGGGGACCTTAAACATCTTGTAGGGCGCAAGATCAAATGCCCAAATGGTCTTACTATGTACTTCATACCTGAATCGCTTGCTACTCTCCCTATTAGTCCTAACCTGGATCTAAGCTTTCATAACCCACTGGTTCGTCAAATGTTTTTGCTTCACAATGCTCTTGGTGAAGCCTATCCCCCTAACTGCACTGTAGGGTACGACACCAGCGTCTTCAGAATGGATTATTGACAGTGGGTGTACAAATCACATGACTGGCAAAAGAAGTCTTCTTATGGACTCAACCTTACGTCCATCCGACAAGAGCCACATCACATTTGCTGACACTGGTAAAAGTAAGGTATTGGGTCTAGGTAGAGTTGCAATCTCAAGGGATCAACACATGGATAAAGTCATGCTTGTTGAATCCCTTGGCTTCAACTTAATGTCTGTCTCAATGCTTTGCGATTTGAACATGATCGTAATGTTTGGAAAATATCGTTGCCTTGTACTAATGGAATCTGACAAGTCTCTAGTGTTTGAAGGGTATCGAAAAGATGATTTGTACGTGGTAGATTTCTCAGCAGGGCCACAGCTTGCAGTATGTCTTCTAGCAAAGGCTTCAGAATGCTGGCTCTGGCATCGGAGGCTTGGACATGCTGGCATGAGGAACCTCCACACCCTTGCGAAGAAGAAGCATGTCATAGGCATCGAGGGCGTTAAGTTCAAGAAAGACCACTTATGCGGTGCCTGTGAAGCAGGGAAGATGACGAGGGCCAAACATCCCTCGAAGACAATCATGACCACTACTCGACCCTTCGAACTGCTTCACATGGATCTTTTCGGTCCCACTCATTACTCAACTCTAACTACTACTGCTTGCCTCTATGGCTTCGTTATTGTTGATGATTATTCTAGATATACTTGGGTGCACATAATCCTTTACAAGACTGAAGTGCAGGATGTCTTCAGACGCTTCGCCAATCGAGCTATGAACAATTTTGGCGCCAAGATAAAGCACATCAGAAGTGACAATGGCACTGAATTCAAGAACACTGGCCTTGATACATATCTTGATACCTTGGGCATCACACATGAATTCTCAGCCCCGTACATGCCACAGCAGAATGGCGTCGTCGAACGCAAGAACAGAACACTAATTGAGATGGCCAGAACGATGCTAGATGAATACAAGACCCCAAGAAAATTCTGGCCCGAAGCCATTGATACTGCATGCCATACAATCAATCGTGTTTATCTTCACAAGCTACTGAACAAGACATCTTATGAGCTCCTTACTGGCAAGAAGCCAAATGTCAGTTACTTCAGAGTATTTGGCGCAAGGTGCTGGATCAAGGACCCACATCACACCTCAAAATTTGCACCAAAAGCACATGAGGGTTTTATGCTTGGATATGGAAAGGATTCGCACTCCTACAGAGTCTTCAATCTCTTTCATTACAAAGTGGTTGAAACAGTGGATGTGCGGTTCGATGAGACCAACGGTTCACAAAGAGAGCAGCTGCCAAATGTGCTAGATGAAGTTCCATCCAGTGAATCAATCAAGCTAATGGGAACTGGAGAAATTATACCTTCTGAAGCTCATCCTGAAGAAGAACTTATCATTTTAGCACCTGATCAACATGAAGACAATGCTCAGCCTGAAGACATTCCTTCCAACAACGACAATGAACAGCAAGAGCAAAGTCTTCGCCCTGTACATCCTCGCGTTGCCAATGAAGTGCAGATTGAAAGAATAATTGATAGCATCAATGCACCTGGTCCACTCACTTGTTCAAGGGCAACTCAGCTAGCAAATTTCTGTGGGCACTTCGCATTCGTCTCAATAACAGAACCCAAGAAAGTTGAAGAAGCCTTCATGGAACCTGAATGGATTCAAGCTATGCAATAAGAGCTTCAACAGTTTGAGCTGAATAATGTATGGGAACTGGTTAAGTGTCCTGATCCACGGAAGCACAATATAATAGGCACCAAATGGATATACTGCAACAAGCAAGATGAGCATGGTCAAGTTGTCAGAAACTAAGCTCGTCTCGTTGCTCAAGGATATACTCAAGTGGAAGGCATTGACTTTGATGAAACATTTGCTCCTGTGGCTAGACTTGAAGCCATACGCATACTGCTGGCCTATGCAAATCATCATAACATACTTCTATATCAAATGGATGTGAAGAGTGCCTTTCTCAATGGCAAGATTGAAGAAGAAGTGTATGTTGCACAACCGCCTGGCTTTGAAGATCCAAAACATCCTGACATGGTATACAAGCTCAACAAGGCACTGTATGGCCTCAAACAAGCCCCTTGGGCCTGGTATGACACACTCAAATACTTCCTGAAGAGCAAAGGCTTCATACCTGGTTCCCTAGATCCCACTCTTTTCACGAAGACATATGATGGTGAACTATTTGTGTGCCAAATATATGTGGATGCCATTGTCTTCGGCTGCACCAATCAGAAGTACAGTGAAGAGTTTGGATATATGATGCAAGAGCAATATCAGATGTCCATGATGGGGGAGCTGAAGTTCTTCCTTGGTCTTCAAATACGACAACAACGCAATGGCATCTCCATATCTCAAGAGAAGTATCTCAAAGATTGCCTGAAGAAGTTCGGTATGCAAGACTGCAAAGGCTTCACAACACCAATGCCAGCCAAACATCATCTGGGTCCTGACGACAATGGTAAAGAGTTCGATCAAAAGCATCACATAAATTCTCCCGAAGCCAGTTCCTATTGGTCCAGCAAACGAAAACCTTTGAAGCCTTTGAACGTCTTGAAGCCTTTCAAGTTAAAGTTTATGGCTTCAGAGAAAGCAGCAAGGAAGGGTGGCAGAAAGCGTCGTGGTGAGACCTCCAGAGATCTGCCAGATGAACTCTCAGAAATGTACAAGACAGATCCTGAAGAGGATTACAGTCAGCGCAAGACCCGAATCCAATGGATTCGAAGATATTGGGCAGAACAATGGTTCAAATACAGATTTTTGACCCAGGAGTATGCTGAAAAAAACGCCATCAAGAGACCATGGGGAGACATCCTATTCAGGAATCTTCTACCCAGGTCCAGAGATGAAGCCATTGCTCAAGGCTTCTATCCATGCATGGTCCGTGGACCACAGCCTGCTGATGCACACTCATCGTCATTGCTATGGTGTCGTGACGACAATCTGTTCAAGCGCAACTTCCAGTTTGCTCAGAACTCAGTGAAGCAGAACAAGAAGACTTTTGGGTTAGACTTCAACCCTGGTCCCTCATCTCCAAGGGCAGATGGCACACGACATGCAGAATCCAATGTCATCGGTCCTTTCGCCAACCTTGAAGGCCTCATCACCTGCATCTTGGTTCAAGGGACTGCAGTGAATGAGCCTGCAGCTGACACTGAGTCTGATGACGCGCCTGCAGTGCCGAAGCCAAAGCAGTTGAAGAAGCCAAAAGCTTCAAAGCCGGCCCCTTCACCAAAAATCTCAAGGGCGAAGCCATTGGCAACTGCACCTCCTGAAGACAGTGTGCAGTCTGAAGACTTATCACGCGTCTCCAAGCCCCAGAAGGCCAAGATGCCTCTGTCTCACACTGGCAAAGAGCTAACAGCTGCTGCCATTCTGCGCAATGACGACATTGATCTGTCAAGTGATGAAGATCTTGCAGATGACGCTCTTGAGCAACTCATCAAGAGCAAAGAAGAAGCAAAAATCTTCAATGATCTGCCTCTCTTTGATGTCACCATCATCCACAACTTCATTGACGAGTGGTTTGACACGCCAAACATCAGCTTTGAAGATCTACAGCTACCCATTGGCCTCAGTGTCGCCTTCCAAGGCGCCATTGCTTCAGAACTTGCTATTGCCCAGCGCATTTTTGAACTAAAGCAGAAGATTGACTATGAAAACTCTCAGTTTAAGAAGCATATGGCCAAGCTCAGCATGCAAGAAGTGAAGAACTTCAAGACAATGATGCATGAGCTCAAGGAAGCCTTTGTGAAGAAGCGTGCAGAAGCTCAGGGTTCGCGTGAGCGCATGAAGACTCTGGCTGACAGATGTGTGCAAGCCTATAATGAGGCTGAGAAGCGCAAGGCACTTGGGCGTCCTGGCATCGACCCCAGGATGGCCGCAAAGAAGAAGAAGAAGCCTGCTACGGCTGAACCTGATGCACCAAGGCAAGAAGCAGTTCCGATTATCTTCCCAACTAGACTGACTGGCTCGAAGCCAAAAAGCCGGTCAACAGCTTCAGAGCTCAAGAAGACAAGGACTGCTGAGGCTGAAGCCAGGAAGAGGAAACACTCTGAAGCCACTCCTACTGCCCCCTCCAAGAAGAAGAGGAAGACCAAGAAAGCTCGGGCTACTTCCACAGAGCCCTTGATAGTTGAACCCATTTCTATGGTCTATCCTGAAGCTGAACGACAACTGACAATTCATGAGCCTGCTTCCATAGAGGCTCATGAAGCTGAAGACATTCCAGCAGCTGATCCCATCGCTGCTGAAGACATTGGTCAACATGACAATGTAGAAGATGGTGCAGTCCTTCCTCAGCATGAAAACAGCGAACTCATCAGCATTGGTTGTCCACTGACGCCAATTGCACAGGATGCTTCATGGGTGGATCGCCCACAAGAGGAAGAAGACTATGAGGCCCAGCCCACTCCAACTCCATAGGCGTCGTCTGTGTTCCGCAGGCTTCGCAAAGGTCCAAGGCCTCAAGTCTCTGCTGAAGACATTCCAGCTGCATCAGCCGCAGAAGAAGGAGTCCCACAAGATCCCACTCCCCTGTCCCACCAAGAAGCAGTTCTCCAGGAGAATGTGCTTGTGACCGACCCTCCAGCTAGTCAAGTGGAGGATGAAAATCGTGAGGCTGCCACAACCACCAATGAAGCTAATGTGGAGCCCTCCCCAGCAAAAGCTTCAGAAGACAGCGAAGCCACTGATCCCGCCACTTCTGTTCCTGAGTCTGCTACTGGTCCCCAGTTCAACTATCATGTTGAGCATAGGCCTCAGGTCCAGAAGCCAATCCCAAGACTGCCAAGGTTTCCAGGTCCTGCATCAGCACCTGGCTCCTTCAACATCAATGGCTTCAGGGCAGACAACACGTTCTTCAATAGCTCTAGGAACCCCTACTCAAGGGAAAGGATATCATCTGATCGGTTCTGCAGCTATCCTCAGCGAAGCTTTTACTCTTGCATTCTTTACAACCAAGGTCACATCTTCCCACACAAGCGCCTTGACGTTGAAGCTATAGCTGGTCTGCCCTGTATGGAAGAAGCTTTAGATTGCTTCAAGGAAGTTGGACTGCTGCCGTTCATTACTGACGAAGAGCATTGGAATGAAGAGCTGCTGCTTCAATTCTATGCCACACTTCACATCAGAGGGTACAGCAGAGATCCGAAGACTTGGGTCCTGGAGTGGATGACTGGCAATGTTCATCATGAAGCCAATGCATTTGACATCATTGAGCTCACTGGCTTGCCCACTCTTGGCGATCTCTTCGAGCAAGGCTGTCAGCTGCATGCTGAAGCTATTGAGAGCATCTTTCAGCGGCCAGAACCTGATATGAGTCAGATGCTCAGCATGATGAAGCCATTGCCCCAAGATGCTGCTTATCCCACAGAGTTCTTCGTTGAAGACCTTGAGTACCTGCCAAGAACCATCTATCACATCATCAGGCGAACTCTCTGGCCTATCAAAGGGCACTCTCCAAATGCCAAGCTTCAGGGTGCAATGAAGACTTTGGTCTTCTATATACTTCATGGCAAATGCTTCAATGCACAGGACTTCTTCATACGCCAACTTGCTGCATCAGGCATTGATCTGTTTGGTTTGAAGTTCTACGCCCCTTGGGTCATGCGGCTGATCAAGCTACACTCCGCCATCTCGTATCAGCCCTCAGCCCGCAACCATCGGATCTTCTTGCCTGACGTGGACATGTCTACTGAAGCCATATATTCTGAGCCTGCCAAGCAACCTCTAAGTCTTCAGAATGCAGAACATCAGAGTTTTACTCAGAACGTTGAAGGCGTTGAAGCAGTTTCTCGGGTGTATCCTTTGGCTGGCACTACACGTGCACCACACCCTGCTTCCACTGAAGCCACTGACAGTGCCACTGCTCCAAGACCCAAGAAGCGCACTCGTGTTCTCAACGACCGAGAGCTTCTTGTGGCTCTACATCAGAAACAGGATAGGCATCATGACTGGCTGAAGCGTCAGATGAAAAGCCTCTTGGTGGATGTTAATCGCACTCGAAATCTTGCCACCAAGAATGCTTTCGTTGCCCATGAAACCTGTCGCCGCACATGGAAAGGGCTCACGATGATGTGTTCTGAAGCTGATCTTCAAGAGGATGGCTTCACTGAGAGATTCAAGTTTGACTCCACACCTCCTCGAAGGGCTGTGCTGCTAGGAACTCCATCCCTTGAAGACTCTGAGTTCTCTTCCTCTGCTGCCACAGTGACTGCCAGAATTATTGAGGAAGAAGACGATGCTACTTCACCGCCACCTCCTTCAGCACCTCCAAGCTCTTCTGCACCGCCAAACAACACCAACAACCCTGCTACTTCACCTACTCCTCATGGGAACGAGTAGAGGCTCTATGTCTTCAAACCTTTTTGGTCATTACTGACAAAAGGGGGAGAAGCATATGAGATTGATAGTCTTCAAGCGGGTCCATATGGGCGGGTGCTTTATATTTTGCTTCGTGCTTACAACTCTCGTTTTTGCTACATTTGGTTCTTATGAGTTGTAACACTTAAACTAGATGGTCGTCTGCTACTTATTTGCCACCTTGTTTTGCGAAGATAAATTCCGCATGTGCGACGATAAATTCCGCACTTAGCTCATTCTGCAGACGTCCATTTTCCATTATGCATGTCATTATCTTCATATACTTTCACATGCATAGTGGATTGTCATCATAAGTTGAAGTGGATCTCCACAAGTACAACCTGCCATGTGCATTTGCATTCCAAAAGCAAATTAACTTATATGCACATCTTCAGGGGGAGCCCTTGCAACTTATGAAGACAATTCCTTATCCTTTACAATTTCACAGATTATATTCCCCGTTGAAAACTTCAACTAGTTTGTCATCAATCACCAAAAAGGGGGAGATTGTAAGTGCATCTAGTGCCACCCCTAGTTGGTTTTGGAGTATTGACGACAAACCTAGTTGAGGGACTAATGTGTTTGTGAGAATTGCAGGATAACACAGGTAGAAGTCCCTCATTGATTCGGTTTTACTACCAGAGATGACCCCTAAAAATGTATGAAGACATTGAAGTCAAAGGTGGTATATGAAGATATTCACATTGAAGACTATGACAAGAGAAGACACTATATGAAGCCTATGGAGCTCGAAGACTTAGATCTTTCGTAGTTCTTTTTCTTTTGTGTTGAGTCATAGGAACCACCGTACTGTTAAGTGGGGTCCAAGAGAACCAGTCAGAATGACTGAAGTGATGCCTAAACCAAACACCTATGTCTTCGAGTGAAGACTATGAGAGCGAATCTTGTCCAGAGTCGGACAAGTCAGCTTTGCTTGTAGCCCAAGTAAAGTTGCCGTGTGAGTTTGAAATCTGACCGTTGGAACACGTGTCAGTTCCTTAGTGACCCAGGGTCATTTCGGACAAATCAGGTCGGGTTGCCAAGTGGCTATAAATAGCCCACCCCTACAACCATAAATGGTTGGCTGCTCAGATTGAAAGTACGGCTTTTGTCGTTTGAGAGCAACCCACCTCGAAGCCTTTGAGAGAGAATTCCTTGCGAGGATAAAGCCCTAACCACCAGAGCCAGAGAGAATTGGGCATCACTTAAGTCTTCTTGTCTGTGTGATCTGAAGACTTATTACACTTGAGGACTGTGCATCCTCCAGCCGGTTAGGCGTCGCGTTCTGAGCATCCAAGAGACATTGTGGATTGCCGGTGAACGAAGTCTGTGAAGGTTTGGGAGTCTACCTTGAAGACTTACCAGAGTGATTGGGCGAGGTCTATGTGACCTTAGCTCAAGGAGAATACGGTGAGGACTGGGTGTCCTGAGCTGCGTGTTCAGGACTGGGTGTCCGGGACTGTGTGTCCTAAGGTTTAAATACCTAGCCGCTCCAACCATACGTACAGTTGTCACAGCAACTAGAACTGGTCCAACAAATCATTGTCTTCAACGAGTCACTGGTTTCATCTTCACTTCCCTTTACTTACTGTTACTCCTTGTGAAGTCATTGTATGTTTGCACTATCATTTGTCTTCACTGAGTGACTGCGTGTTCTGTTTGGCTTCACAATATCTTCCTACCTGATCCTTACTACCTAGCTGCTATTAGTGTTTGTGCTTTCACTTCATTGAATACTTGACTATGGTTTGCCTAGTGTAGTCTACCTTCCGCTGCATGGTAATAGGTTTAATTTTATCGTTTGTCTTCAAAACTTCTATGTTCTGAAGACTTTCATAAAAATCGCCTATTCACCCCCCCTCTAGTCGATATAACGCACTTTCAGTCACTGGCATAGTCCGAGTTGGAATAGCCAACAAGATCAAAAGAAGACCTCTTAGAATACCAAATGCCAAAATTTGGTGTATGAATTAGGTATCTCACTATCCTTTTCACAGCCTTAAGATGACATTCTTTGGGGGCCGCTTGATATCGTGCACACATGCACACACTTAGCATAATATGGGGACGGGAGGCACGTAGATATAACAATGAACCAATCATAGAGCGATAAACCTTTTGGTCAATCGGTATGCCATCCTTGGTCAAGTCAAAATGTCCACTAGTAGGCATGGGAGTTTTCATACCTTTGCTTTCTTGCATCTTGAACTTTTTGAATAAGTCCTTGGTGTACTTTGTCTGAGAGACAAAGGTGCCTTCCTTAGTTTGCTTGATTTGCAAACGAAGAAAGAACTTGAGTTCACTCATCATAGTCATCTCAAACTTCTCCGACATTAGCTTTCCAAACTTTTCACTAAAATGGGGGTTAGTTGAACCGAATATGGTATCATCAACATAAATTTGGCACACAAATAATTCACCATTAACCCTTTTAGTAAAAAGAGTAAAATCAATCTTTCCAATCTCAAAGCCTTTTACAATAAGGAACTTGGTCAAGCATTTATACCATGCTCTAGGAGCTTGTTTAAGACCATAGAGAGCTTTGTGGAGTTTATAAACATGATCGGGCTTCTTAGGATTAACAAAGCTGGGAGGTTGTTTAACATAAACTTCCTCCTCAATTTCTCCATTTAGAAAAGCACTTTTAATGTCCATTTGGTACAAGGTGATATCATGGTGATTAGCATAGGCAAGTAAGATGCGGATGGACTCAAGTCTAGCAATGGGGCATTAAGTCTCACTATAGTCCATACCTTCGACTTGAGTGTAGTCTTGGGTGACGAGACATGCTTTGTTGTGAACGACTTGTCCATCTTCGTCTTGCTTGTTGCGAAACACCCATTTGGTACCGATGATGTTGTGGTTGTTGTCGGGCTTCTCGACCAATGTCCACACTTGGTTCCTTTCAAAGTTGTGTAGCTCTTCGTGCTTGGCATTTATCCAATCCGGATCTTCCAATGCTTCTTCAACCTTCATAGGTTCAATGCTAGAGATGAATGAATAATGTTCACAAAAATTAGCCAAACGAGTTTTAGAGCGAGTGATTCTCCTGGTTTGAATATCGTTGAAGATTTGTTCAACGAGATGGTCTCGTGAAACCCTTGCTCGAACTCATGGGAGATTTTGTTTGGGTCGGGGTGGAGCATCTTCTTCATCATCTCGTTCTTCTTGTTGGCCTTCTTCGTTGTTGACGTTGTCGTTCTCTTGTCGAGGTGGAGAAAGAAGTTGATGAGGTTCATCTTGGTGTACTTCCTCATTTTCCTCATCTTGGTGTGTCCCACTTGTGGATGCTTCCATGTAAACTCTTGGTTCACCTTGTCGTGAGATAGAAGCTTCCACTTGGATGGACGAGGTACTCTCCTTCACCTCCGTTGGATGAATCTTGCCAATAGTCAAGTATTGGATTGCTTTCGAAGGGTCTTTGTCTCCTACATCAATTGGCAATTGCTCTATTTGCGAACCATTAGATTCATCAAACTTCACATCACCGTCTCTTCAACCTTTCGGGTGAAATTGTTGTAGACACGGTAAGTGTGAGATTTTGAGCCATAACCAAGTAGGAAACCCTCATGAGATTTAGGAGCAAATTTAAAATGACTATGCTTATCAAGAATGTAGCACTTTGAGACGAATACTCGAAAGTATCCAACTTGAGGTTTGTTACCGGTGAGAAGCTCATATGTTGTTTTGCCAAGTAGCTTGTGAAGATACAAGCGATTTGTTGCATAACAAGCTGTCTCAACCGCTTTCGCCCAAAAGTGTTTTGGCGTCTTGTACTCGTCAAGCATCGTTCTCGCCATATCAATAAGAGTCCGGTTCTTTCTCTCAACAACTCCATTTTGTTGAGGTGTGTACATAGCCGAGAACTCGTGTGAAATCCCTTCTTCATCAAGAAAGGTATCCACATTTGCGCTCTTGAACTCCTTTCCATTATCGCTTCGAACCTTCTTGATCTTCACTTCAAATTGATTTTGGGCCTTCCTAGTGAAGTTCTTGAAGATCTTTTGGACCTGCGATTTATCTTCAAGAAAGAACACCCACGTAAATCTTGAAAAATCATCAACTATAACTAGACCAAATGAGTTTCCACCGAGAATTTTGTAGGCATTGGGACCAAAGAGATCTATATGAAGTAGCTCGAGCAGTCTTCTCGTGGTCATAATGTTCTTCACGGGGTGACTTCCTCCAACTTGTTTTCCTGCTTGACAAGCACTGCACAATATATCCTTGTCAAATATAACGTCTTCCACCCCAAGGATATGATCACCTTTAATAAGCTTATCAAGATTTTGCATGCCCACGCGACCTAACCTTCTATGCCACAACCATCCTTTAAAAGATTTAGCAATTAAGCAAGTTCTAGGTTGAGCCTTTTTTAGTGAAATCTACAATGTAAAGATCACCTTTAAGTAAACCGGTAAAGACCATTTTATGATTATCTATACGAAACACTTGGCAATCTACTTCAGTAAATAGGACATTGAAACCAAAGTTGACAAGTCTAGATACGGAAAGCAAATTATAGCCAAGGGATTCAAAGAGCATAACATTTTTGTATGGAGCTATCATGTGAGATGGCTACCTTACCAAGGCCAACCACCTTACCCTTTGAGTTGTCACCAAAAGTGACATACTTTCGAGGGTCGTCGTTTTCAGCGAGCTCACGAAACATATCCTTATCTCCGGTCATGTGATCGGTACGTCCACTATCAAGAACCCATTACTTTCCTCTAGCCATGTAGCCGTGAAGATTTGCCATAAGACCAAAGTGTCTCATAGACTCGTCGAGATCAAAGTCACTATCATCATCCTCATCATAGTATCCATGTTCAACATCGTCTTGTGATGGATCAATTCCTAGAGAGGGTAATTCATTAGATAGATGGTCATCACAATAATCATCATTATGAATTCTAATGGCTTCGGATATGATATTGCTAACGATTCCAACATCTCCTTTGGCACGCATGAGATTGGTAAGCTCAAATAGGCAATCACCAAACTTAGAATCATTGGAATTCATCTTACTCAAGGCAATAGACTTATGAAGAATTTCATCTAAGTTTCGCAAGGAATAGTTTGGAAATCATTCCTCAAGAAATCTCCATATGGTGTAAGCACAATCAAGAGTAGGCAAGCTGGCAATCAAGTTTCTAGGTAATCCTCTAGTGATTAAATTGACAGTTCTAAGATTACGGATCATGTCAATAGACTCATCAAGGGTAGGATGCAAGGGGTCAACAAGGCGCACACAAGGAGTAGTAATGTACTTGTTCAAGTGATATTCATTGAAAATCTCAAGCATCTCAATTTTCCACTCATGAAAGAACTCTCCATCAAGTATAGGCACTCTACGTCTAAGACTCCCCAACATAGACTCATCCATCTTCCTCCAAAGGTGTTTAAACCAAAGCAATGGAGACCAATGCTCTGATACCAATTGAAAGGATCGAGAAGAGGTATATAGAGGGTGGGGGTTGATTAGACCCTCAACAAAGAAAAGTAGCAATTTTTAGTTTCTTCAAGTTAAGGTGGATTTTTAGCACAAGTTTAAAGATTCACAATACATTCAAGCAAGCATGGAAAGAGTATATGAGCAGCGAAAAGTAAAGCATGCAAGTTGCAAGAATGTAAAGGGATGGGATTGGAGTATGCAAATGCAATTGGAGACTCGGAGATTTTTGGCGTGGTTCCGATAGGTGGAGCTATTGTACATCCACGTTGATGGAGACTTCAACCCACGAAGGGTAACGGTTGCGCGACTCTACAGAGGGATCCACCCACGAACGGTCCACGAAGAAGCAACCTTGGCTATCCCACCATGGCCATCGCCCATGAAGGACTTGCCTCACCAGGGTAGATCTTCACGAAGTAGGCGATCTCCTTGCCCGTACAAACTCCTTGGTTCAACTCCACAATCTTGTCGGAGGCTCCCAAGTGACACCTGACCAATCTAGGAGACACCACTCTCCAAAAGGTAATAGACGGTGTGTTGATGATGAACTCCTTGCTCTAGTGCTTCAAATGATAGTCTCCCCAACACTCAACTCTCTCTCACGGATTTGGATTTGGTGGAAAGATGATTTGAGTGGAAAGCAACTTGGGGAAGGCTAAAGATCAAGATTCATATGATTGGAATGGAAAATCTTGGTCTCAACACATGAGTAGGTGGTTCTCTCTCAGAAAATGAATACTGGAAGTGTAGGCACGTTCTGATGGCTCTCCTTTCTAATGAAGGAAGGGTGGAGGGGTATATATAGCCTCCATAGAAAATCTAACCGTTACACACAAATCACCAAACTCGATGGGACCGAATCATGAAACTCGGTCAAAATGATTCAGTTCATAATGTGACCGTTAAGCAGTTTGGTGGGACCGATATGATCAACCCAGTGGGACCGATGTGCTACGGTTAGGGTAAAACCTCAACTTGGTTTGACCAATTACACAAACTCGGTGGGACCGATTTTGGTAATAAGCAAAATAGAGAGTTGGTCGGGCAAACTCGGTGGGACTGATTGCATATCTCGGTGAGACCGAAATAATTGCAACAGGCAACAGAGAGTTCGCAAGACCATCTCGGCGAGACCGAGATCCCATCAATGGGACCGAACTGATTAGGGTTTCTGGCAGTGGCTATGTCAAATGAACTCGGTGGTGCCAGATAGATCAAATCAGTGGGGCCGAGTTTGACTTTTGGTTTGGGACATATGTGGATATGAGAAAGTGGTTGAGGGCTTTGGAGCATATCACTAAGCACTTTGAGCAAGCAAGCCATTAAGCAACACCTCATCCCGTTTTAATAGTATTGGCGTTCCTATGGACTCAATGTGATGTTGGATCACTAAAATGAAAATGCAGAGTCTTGAGCTTTTGAGCTTTTGCCGATCCTTTGTTCTGAGCATCTTGCAGGGGTTCCCCATCCTCTTGTTCACGCCACTCCATTTGTTGAACTTATCTGAAATATACTAGATAAAACATTAGTCCAACAAGAGATATGCTGACATCAAAACCACCCAGGGAGCACTTGTGCTTTCATCTCTCATTTCCCACTTTCCCCCTCTCCATTGGAAGGAAAGGGGGGAGGGCGAATCCTACTAGGAGTGGAGTCCTAGTAGGACTCCCCCATGGCGTGCCGCCCCTGGCCGGCCACCTCCTCCTCCCATCCTTTATATACGGGGGTGGGGGAACCCTAAAGGCACACCAAGAATTCTCCTAGACGTGTGTGGTTCCCCCTCCACAGTTTACTCCTCCGGTCATAGCGTCGTAGTTCTTAGGCGAAGCCCTGCACAGATCACATCACCATCACCGTCACCATGCCGTCGTGCTGACGGAACTCTCCCTCGACCCTCTACTGGATCAAGAGTTTGAGGGATGTCATCGAGCTGAACGTGTGCTGAACACGGAGGTGCTGTACATTCGGTACTTGGATCGGTTGGATCGTGAAGACGCTCGACTGCATCAACCACGCTAACCTAATGCTTCCGCTTTTGGTCTACGAGGGTACATGGACACACCCTCCCCGTCTCCTTGCTATGCATCTCCTAGATAGATATTGTGTGATCATAGGAATTTTTTTGAAATTACATGCTACGTTCCCCAACACATAGACTCGTCAGATCTTTCATCATTGAACGATCTTCTAGATCAGATTTGAGCCATGGGAATCTCTAACGGCCAGCCCTTGGTCTATGATCATATCGGGCTCAGGCCCGACAACAGGGAAATCCACATCCCGCCTATCGCACACCTTGTCACCACCATTGAGGAATCAGCTGAAGGCTCATAGCCACCGAAACTAAAAATGAGCTACGTCCCAGTTGGCGACAACCTCGCTCAGGCTCCGAGCCCAGAATCCAGCTTTCGCCCGAAGAGAGCCCGGAACCAGGCCTTTGTTCAAAGCGCGGCCTCGATTCTGCACCGCATCATGTGGTCAATTCGGAAGCCGCATTCGGCACACCGGATAACTCACGGACACTCAACACCGTCACTCAAATTCCGGACATACCACTACCCGAAATACCGAGTTTTGTCCCACCCAACCCATGTCGAATACTCCCCAAGTAATTGAAGGAAATATGCCCTAGAGGCAATAATAAAGTTATTATTTATTTTATTATATCATGATAAATTTTTATTATTCATGCTAGAATTGTATTAACCGGAAAGATAATACATGTGTGAATACATAGACAAACAGTATGTCACTAGTATGCCTCTACTTGACTAGCTCGTTGAATCAAAGATGGTTAAGTTTCCTAGCCATAGACATGAGTTGTCATTTGATTAACGGGATCACATCATTAGAGAATGATGTGATTGACTTGACCCATTCCGTTAGCATAGCACTTGATCGTTTAGTTTCTTGATATTGCTTTCTTCATGACTTATACATGTTCCTATGACTATGAGATTATGCAACTCCCATTTACCGGAGGAACACTTTGTGTGCTACCAAACATCACAACGTAACTGGGTGATTATAAAGGTGCTCTACAGGTGTCTCCGAAGGTACTTGTTGGGTTGGCATATTTCGAGATTAGGATTTGTCACTCCGATTGTCAAAGAGGTATCTCTGGGCCCACTCGGTAATGCACATCACTATAAGCCTTCCAAGCATTGCAACTAATGAGTTAGTTGCGGGATGATGTGTTACGGAACGAGTAAAGAGACTTGCCGGTAATGAGATTGAACTAGGTATTGAGATACCGACGATCGAATCTCGGGCAAGTAACATACCGATGACAAAGGGAACAACGTATGTTGTTATGCGGTTTGACCGATAAAGATCTTCGTAGAATATGTAGGAGCCAATATGAGCATCCAGGTTCCGCTATTGGTTATTGACTGGAGACGTGTCTCGGTCATGTCTACATAGTTCTCGAACCCGTAGGGTCCGCACGCTTAAAGTTCGATGACGGTTATATTATGAGTTTATGTGTTTTGATGTACCGAAGGAGTTCGGAGTCCCAGATGAGATCGGGGACATGACGAGGAGTCTCGAAATGGTCGAGACGTAAAGATCGATAGATTTGACGACTATATTCGGACATCGGAAAGGTTCCGAGTGATTCGAGTATTTTCGGGAGTACCGGGGAGTTATGGGAATTCGTATTGGGCCTTAATGGGCCATATGGGAAAGGAGAGAAAGGCCTCAAAGGGTGGCCGCACCCCTTCCCGTGGGCTGGTCCGAATTGGACTAGGGAGGGGGGCGCCCCCTTCCTTCCTTCTCCTTTTCCCTTCCCTTTCCTTCCCTCCTACTCCTACTACTTGGAAGGGCTCCTAATTCTACTAGGAAAGGGGGAATCCTACTCCCGGTGGGAGTAGGACTCCCCTAGGGCGCGCCATAGAGAGGGCCGGCCCTCCCCCTCCTCCACTCCTTTATATACGGGGGCAGGGGGCACCCCAAAGACACAACAATTGATCTCTTGATCTCTTAGCCGTGTGCGGTGCCCCCCTCCACCATAATCCACCTCGGTCATATCGTAGTGGTGCTTAGGCGAAGCCCTGCGTCGGTAGAACATCATCATCGTCACCACGCCGTCGTGCTGACAAAACTCTCCCTCAACACTCGGCTGGATCGGAGTTCGAGGGACATCATCGAGTTGAACGTGTGCAGAACTCGGAGGTGCCGTGCGTTCGGTACTTGATCGATCAAATCGTGAAGATGTACGACTACATCAACCGCGTTGTGCTAACGCTTCCGCTTTCGGTCTACAAGGGTACGTAGACAACACTCTCACCTCTTGTTGCTATGCATCACCATGATCTTCCGTGTGCGTAGGAAATTTTTGAAATTACTATGTTCCCCAACGGTAATTCGGGAAACCCTGACTTATGGGATTTGATTTCTGTCAAACAACAGCCCAGAGAAATAGTCCACCATTATTGGGTAAGATTCCTCCTGGTCAAAAATAAAATGACAAAATACTGTGATCAAGAAATAATAGAGACCTTTTGGTTCAATTGCCGGGACGAAGGAATTTTGAATGCCCTTGCACATCACCGTGTGCAAAGCTACACCAAATTATCAGACCTGGTACGCAAATATTGCGCCATGGAAAGCGCCTGGAAAGCACAACAAACGCGCATGGATGCAACCCACGCCGAGCAACCTAGAAAAGCTCTGGCAAAACAACCATACCTACGGCGGTCGCCCGAACATGAGCCCGCCGGGGAGAAGAATAGATCCCTCGTGAGACACAGGTCAGTCCTCGATGAGCTACTGGACAAACCATGTCCTATACACTCGGCCTTGCGAAACACAAACCCAACCCGCAGGCTTAGAGCTTGCTGGGTGGTCAGACAATTGACTAAGAGTGGCGAAGCAATCCTTGGACTCACCCCCCAGTAGACGATCAACAACACCCCCATATGGCGACAATGACGTTATGACGATCTACAAAACACTCCCCTCAATAAATCAAAGGAAAAGAGCACTTCGAGAGCTCGTCCAAGCCCACTAGGTTACAACTGCTAACTCATGGATGGACACACATATCACATTCGATGAAGAAGACGAACCAAGGGCCCGCCCTATTCGAACACCCGTGATATGTCTCCAATGTATCTACAATATATGAAGTATTCATGCCATATTTACAACAATTCTATATGATTTTGGTATGATTTGATTATAACTAGCCTGGATCGATGCTGTTTTCAGCAGAACTACCATGGTGTCATTTTTTTGTGCAAAAATAAAAGTTCTCGGAATGAGCTGAAAATTTACGGAGAATATTTTTGGAAAATGTAGAAAATACTGGAACGAAAAGATAGTGGAGAGGAGTCCCGAGGCAACTACAAGGGTGGGGGCACGCCCTCTGCCTTGTCGTCACCTGGTGGGCCCCCTTGACTTGTCCTCGACGCCAACACGTCCTATAAATTCCAAAACCTCTGGAAATAAACCTAGATCGGGAGTTCCGCCGCCGCAAGTCTCTGTAGCCACGAAAAAACAACCGGGAGCCCATTCCGGCACCCTGCCGAAGGGGGAAACCATTATCGGTGGCCATCTTCATCATCCTGGCGGTCTCCATGATGAGGAGGGAGTAGTGCACCCTAGGGTATGTACTAGTAGCTATGTGTTTGATCTCTGTCTCTATCACGTTGTTGATTTGGCACGATCTTGATGTACCGAAAGCTTTGTTACTATAGTTGAATCAAATGGTGTTTCTCCCCCTCTATCTTCTTGTGATGAATTGAGTTTTACCTTTGAGGTTTCACTATTATCAGATTGAATACTATTCTGGATTTGAGAACACTTGATGTATGCCTTGCGTGGGATACCCGTGGTGATAGTGGGGTGTTCTATTGATTCACTTGATGTATGTTTTGGCACTCAACTCGCGGATTCCGGATGTGACATTGGGGTAATCTATGCATAGGGGTTGATGCATGTTTTCATCCTTGTTTCTCCGGTAGGAATCTTGGGGCACTCTTTGAGGTTCTTTATGTTGGATTGAATATTATGAATCTGAAGTTGTTTGATGCATATCTGATACGTCTCCAACGTATCTATAATTTTTTATTGTTCCATGCTATTATATTATCTGTTTTGGATGTTAATGGGCCTTATTTTACACTTTTATATCATTTTTGGGACTAACCTATTAACCGGAGGCCCAGCCCAAATTGCTGTTTTTTTGCCTATTTCAGTGTTTCACAGAAAATGAATATCAAATGAAGTCCAACGGAATGAAACCTTCGGGAACGTGATTTTCTCAACAAACGTGATCTAGGAGACTTCGAGTGGGCGTCAAGAAACAATCGAGGAGGCCACGAGGCAGGGGGCGCGCCTACCCCCCTAGGCGCGCCCTCCACCCTCGTGGGCCCCTCGTTGCTCCACCGACCTACTTACTCCTCCTATACAAGTCCACGTACCCTGCAAACATCCAGGAGCACTACAAAAACCTAATTCCACCGCCGCAACCTTCTATACCCGAGAGATCCCATCTTGGGGCCTTTTTCGGAGCTCCGCCGAAGGGGGCATTGATCACGGAGGGCCTCTACATCAACTCCATGGCCTCTCCGGTGATGTGTGAGTAGTTTACTTCAGACCTTCGGGTCCATAGCTAGTAGCTAGATGGCTTCTTCTCTCTCTTTGGATCTCAATACAAAGTCCTCCTTGATTCTCTTGGAGATCTATTCGATGTAATCTTCTTTTGTGGTGTGTTTGTCGAGATCCGATGAATTGTGGGTTTATGATCCAGATTATCTATGAAGAATATTTGATTCTTTTCTGAATTCTTTTATGTATGATTGGTTTATCTTTGCAAGTCTCTTCGAATTATCAGTTTGGTTTGGCCTACTAGATTGATCTTTCTTGCAATGGGAGAAGTGCTTAGCTTTGGGTTCAATCTTGCGGTGCTCGATCCCAGTGACAGTAGGGGAAACGACACGTATTGTATTGTTTCCATCGAGGATAAAAAGATGGGGTTTATATCATATTGCATGAGTTTATCCGTCTACATCATGTAATCTTGCTTAAGGCGTTACTCTGTTCTTATGAACTTAATACTCTAGATGCATGCTGGATAGCGGTCGATGTGGAGTAATAGTAGTAGATGCAGAATCGTTTCGGTCTACTTGTCGCAGACGTGATGCCTATATACATGATCATGCCTAAATATTCTCATAATTATTCGCTTTTCTATCAATTGCTCGACAGTAATTTGTTCACACACTGTAATACTTATGCTATCTTGAGAGAAGCCACTGGTGAAACCTATGGCCCCCGGGTCTATTTTCCATCATACAAGTTTCCAATCTATTTTATTTTGCAATCTTTACTTTCAATCTATATCATAAAAATACCAAAAATATTTATCTTATTATTATCATCTCTATCAGATCTCACTCTTGCAAGTGACCGTGAAGGGATTGACAACCCCTTTATCGCGTTGGTTGCGAGGTTCTTATTTGTTTGTGTAGGTACGAGGTGACTCGTGCGCGGTCTCCTACTGGATTGATACCTTGGTTCTCAAAAACTGAGGGAAATACTTACGCTGCTTTACTACATCACCCTTTCCTCTTCAAGGGAAAACCAAGGCAGTGCTCAAGAGGTAGCAATATCGTATAATTGATCCATGGATACTTGTGGTGACATTGGAGTATCTAGGTGACATTAGAGTTTATTGATGTGTGTCATATGGTGTTATTTTACTATGAACTCTAGAGTTGTTTGTGATACTTATAAGAATATCTCAATGGATTGATCGAAAAGAATAATTTTGAGGTTGTTTCATACCCTACAAGCAAATTCATCTTATGTCTCCACGATAGGAACTTTGGAGTGACTCTTTTTTGCACGTTGATGGATTGTTATATGATCTAATTTATGTTATCATTGTTGAGAGAACTTGCACTAGTGAAAGGATGAACCCTAGGCCTTGTTTCCAAGCATTGCAATACCGTTTTTGCTCACTTTTGTTACTAGTTACCTTGCTGTTTTTATATTTTCAGATTACAAAAACCTTTATCTACCATCCATATTACACCTTAGTGCACCTATACAATTTACCATTGTATTGGGTGTGTTAGGGACACAAGAGACTCTTTGTTATTTGGTTGCAGGGTTGTTTGAGATAGACCATCTTCACCCTACGCCTCCCACGGATTGATTAACCTTAGGTCATCCACTTGAGGGGCATTTGCTATTGTCCTATAGAACTCCGCGCTTGGAGGCCCAACACGAGTCTACATGAAGAAGTTTGCATAGTAGACATCAAGCTCTTTTCTGGCGCCGTTACCGGGGAGGTTAGTGCTTGAAGGTATATCTTTAGATCTTGCAATTGAATCTTTTAGTTTCTTGTTTTATCACTAGCTTAGTCTATAAAAGAAAACTACAAAAAAATGGAATTGAGGTTGCCTCATATGCTTCAGCCTTTTAATGTCTTTCGTGAAAATGATGGAAAGGATAATTGTGTTCTAGTGTTAGAGGAATAAGTCAATAAAATGTTTGGCACTAAATTATTTGGACATTTACATCTATGCCCCTAATTGCACCCACTCCCAGATTTACCCCTAATTTCAAAGCCTGCTCAAATTTGCCCCTCCGCCGTTAGGTGCACTTACAGAAATACCCTTTTGTGCCGTTACCGTCCGGTCAAAGCCGGTCAAAGGGCTTTGACCGTCCTGAAAAAAATAGCAAAAAAATCTAAAAAATCTAAAAATTTGTGGGATCAAAGATACTCAGATTCGCAAGGTGCATGAAAAGTTTCGTGCTGTTTGTACATTCCAGGAGCTCGTGTCAGAGGAAAAACAATAAATATGTAAGCCTGTGAACAGTAAATTCAAAAAAATAGCAAGAAAATTAAAAAACATATGAAATTTTTTGGCATCAAAGAGGCGCGAGTCTGCAAGCTGGGTGCAAATTTTTGTTGTGTTTGGACATTGGAGGGGCTTGTGGAGAAAAAAACAAAATTTGGCTCTGGAAAAAACTTGGGAAAAATGACTATTTTGTTTTTTCTTGCTAGAGCTCCTCGCATGTCATTTGATCACAAAAACATGCAAGCACCTTGTGCACCCAAGCCACTTTGATGCCAAAAAATTTCATATTTTTTTAAAATTTTCTTGCTATTTTATTTTAAATTTATTGTTCACAAGCGTGCAGGTTAACTGTTTTTCCTCACCACGAGCTCCTGGAATGTCCAAATAGCATGAAAATTTGCACACACCTTGGGCACATGAGTATCTTCGATCTCACAAAATTTTAGATTTTTAAGATTTTTTTTGCTATTTTTTTCAGGACGGTCAAAGCTGTTTGACCAGACAATAACGGCGCAGAAGGGCATTTCTATAAGGGCACCTAACGGCGGAGGGGCAAATTTGAGCAGGCTTTCGAATTAGGAGTATATCTAATTAGGTGGTTCGAGTTAGGGACAGAAATGCAAATGGCCCTAAATTATTTGAATGATGAGCATGATTGCAATGTTGTTAGTATGAATTCTTTGAATATCCATGATGCTAATGATATGCAAAGCTACAAGCTTGGGGATGCTATATTTGATGAAGATGATTTTTTTAGTCCCCCAAGTTTTGATGTGCAAATTTATTATGATGATAGCATGCCTCCTATTTACGATGATTGCAATATTTATGAAAGTGAGTTTGGAAGAGTGTCAACTTTATATAATAATGATCCCACTATTTTGGAGGGTGTTGAATCTTATAATATTTATGAATGTGGATTTGGAGAGGTCATGACTTTATTTAGTGATGAATCCACTATTTTGGAAGAGGTTTCAATTGATTATGAGAACAAAGTTGCTATCTATGATGATTATTGTGATGACATGTATGCTATAAAGAATAATGATAACCATGAAACTTGTCATCATGATTTTAATTTTCAATTGAATTATGCCTCACATGATAGTTATTTTTTGTATTTGCTCCCGCTATTATGAATGAGAAGAATTTTGCTTATGCAGAGAGTAGTAACATTTCTATGCTTGTGCATCATGAAAATAATGCTTTATGTGATAGTTATATTGTTGAATTCATTCATGATGCTACTGAAAATTATTGTGAGGGAGGAATATATGCTTGTAGGAGTAGCAATAATATCAAGTTTCCTCTCTATGTGTTGAAAATCTTGAAGCTATGCTTGTTTTGCCTTCCTATGCTAGTTGATTCTTGTTCCCATAAATTGTTTGCTCACAAAATCCCTATGCATAGGATGTGGGTTAGACTTAAATGTGCTAGTAATATGCTTAATGATGCTCCCATTATGTTTCAATTCTTATCTTCTATGTGAGCATCATTGTCATCATCATGCCTAGCTAGAAAGGCATTAAAGAAAATCGCTTGTTGGGAGACAACCCAATATTTACCCCTACTATTTTTGTGTGTTCACATGATTATGCTACTGTATTAATAATGTTTTATAGCTTTTGTTTCAGTAAAGTGCAAAGTAAGACCTTTGGGATGGTCTATGGTGATAGTTGATTTGATCTTGCTGCAAAACAGAAACTTTTGCGCCCAGTAACATAATTTTCATTTCTTACAGAAGCACGATAAAATCATAAATCTTTTTGCACAAGATTGATATACAAATTTTCCAGATTGTCCTAATTTTTCAGAATTTTGGAGTATCAGAAGTATGGTTGTTGTTCAGATCATTACAAATTGTTCTGTTTTTGACAGATTCTGTTTTAAATGCATAGTTTGCATGTTTTAGTGTCTCCATAGCTTATATAAGTGATATAAATTGTGGAAATGATAAGTTGCAGTAGGCATTGTGTGAGAACAATTGTGAATCTTATCTTTGATAGTACCCAAGTGAATGATTTGCTTTATTATACAAACGCATCTCACGAAGTTCTGTTAAGTTTTATGTAATTGATGTTTTCAAGTTTTGGGTGAGATATCGATATGAGGAGTGGTGTCAGTGTCAAAACCGGCGGATCTCGGGTAGGGGGTCCCGAACTGTGCGTCTAAGGCAGATGGTAATAGGAGGCAGGGGACACGATGTTTTACCCAGGTTCAGGCCCTCTTGATGGAGGTAAAACCCTACGTCCTGCTTGATTTATTCTTGATGATATGAGTATTACAAGAGTTGATCTACCACGAGATCGGAGAGGCTAAACCCTAGAAGCTAGCCTATGGTATGATTGTATGTTGTCCTACGGACTAAAACCCTCCGGTTTATATAGACACCGAAGGGGGCTAGGGTTACACAAGGTCGGTTACAAAGGAGGAGATATACATATCCGTATTGCCTAGCTTACCTTCCACGCCAAGTAGAGTCCCATCCGGGCACGAGACGAAGTCTTCAATCTTATATCTTCATAGTCCAATAGTCCGGCCAAAGGATATAGTCCGGCTGTCCGAAGACCCCCTAATCCAGGACTCCCTCAGTAGCCCCTGAACCAGGCTTCAATGACGATGAGTCCGGCGCGCAGTATTGTCTTCGGCATTGCAAGGCGGGTTCCTCCTCCGAATACACCACAGAAGAATTTGAATACAAGGATAGTGTCCGACCCTGCAAAATAAGTTCCACATACCACCGTAGAGAGAATAATATTTCCAAAAATCTAATCTGCTGACTTGCTTTGGCAACATGACATTATGCCATGGCCCGGTGATTATTCGAACCGTTTCCTTTAACTAGCCCCGCACATAACGCGAGGCAGTTTCTTGACACGTCTTGTCAAAGCAGAGATCGTGTCCCCTTATTACGGGATTCTCATCAATACGGGCGCGGGTAACCCAACCGCGCCATCGATTACGGCGCTTGGGGGATAAGCGAGTTTTACCAGGCTAGTGGGGGCGCATAGTTTCGGCCGCCCTTATAAAGGGACAAGGTTTAACCTTTTTCTACCCACGCCTTCTTCCTCCTTGCTCATCCATTCTTGCGCACTCGAGCTCCAACGCCCAAGTCCACATCCTTCCCCTCAACCTTCTCCAATCATGTCCGGAGCGGGAGGCAAATGGATGGCTTCCTCCGTTACGGAGGGACACATCAAGAAGCTGCGTGGAGCCGGATACTTAGCCGCGAATATCGGGCATCGGCTGCCCGCTGCGGGGCAGATCGTTCCTACCCCTGAACCTCACGAGAGGGTAATTTTCCTCCACCACTTCCTCCGCAGACTGGGGTTTCCCCTCCATCCATTCGTCCGTGGTGTCATGTTCTACTATGGGCTGGACTTCCACGATCTGGCCCCGAACTTCATCCTCAACATTTCGGCGTTCATAGTCGTGTGTGAGGCTTTCGTCCGCATCCGGCCCCACTTTGGCCTGTGGTTAAAGACCTTCAATATCAAGCCGAAGGTGGTGGGAGGCCAACAAGCAGAATTCAGCGGAGCCATGGTGGGAAAGATGCCCAATGTTATATGGCTCGAAGGCTCCTTCGTGGAGACCATAAAGAGGTGGCAATCAGCGTGGTTCTACATCACCGAGCCGCGCGACACCAACTGGGTGGCTGCCCCCGCGTTTCGATCCGGAATCCCCATGCGGCTCACCTCCTGGAAAGAAAAGGGTCTGTCCTGGGGTTCATCGGTGGAGCTGGACGGACTCCAGAAATGTATCCAGAATATGGCAAGCAAGAAGCTCAAGCTTGTCAACATAGTCCAGGTCATGCTCATCCGCCGGATCCTCCCGTGTCAACAACGGGATTTCAACTTGTGGGAGTTCGACCCGGCCCAGCACCAGACTCTGAACGAGCTCTTCGACACGATGCACAAAGACGTCTAGAGGGTGCTGTTCAAGGGCGCCGAGGTCCCTCCCCCTCTCACCGAGTACCATGGGCTAAGAGTGAAGCGCCGAGCACATTCGCTGAGTTCTATACATCTGGTAGGATATTTTATTTCCCCTAGATTAATCATATGAAGGGTCTGGGCTCCATGCCTTTGACAGGACTGGGTGGAGACGTCAGGGCAGATTAAATGTCCGACCCCTCTGCCCGAAGACACTGTGGATGCTCTCCTGACGGAGATGCTGACTCCGGCTCCTTACAAGGTGCCGAAGAAGACCAAGAAGGCCAAGGGAACCTAAAAGAGTTCCCGATGCCAGGTGTTATCGGACTCATCGTCCGATAACTCCATGACGCACTCCTCCCCCGAAGACGAGGAGGAAGATGAAGATGCTCCCCCTCCAGTCGGGGGAGAGAAGAAAAGGAAGGCCGCCCCAACCGGGGGGCCGAAGGGCCCAAGAAGGGAAGGACTCTCCTTCTGGACTACTCCACCACTGCCGCCGAAGGCAAAGACGAGTGGCTGCTTAGGTCCAAGCCCCTGGCGAAGTCGTAACTATTCGGATGCCAGAATAACTCATAGCATACCTTTGTCACACTGCTTCTCCTAACGCCGAATTATGATTATGCAGACCGCCACGAGCCTGTATCGACGTATCTTCGGACGGCTCCCTGGGCTCGTCAGATAT
This sequence comes from Triticum aestivum, assembly GCF_018294505.1. Lineage (NCBI taxonomy): Eukaryota > Viridiplantae > Streptophyta > Magnoliopsida > Poales > Poaceae > Triticum > Triticum aestivum. The sequence goes on along the minus strand of NC_057809.1, from coordinate 551,294,987 downwards.
GGATAGCGATCCACTTCCGACCAGCACCTCCCCTTGCCCTACAGACAATGCGGAGGTATTGTCTCAAGAGGCACCGGGTCAAGGGGAGACAGTCCTGGAGGCGCCTCAAGGCGACCTTCCGGATTCCGGGAGCAAGGCTCCCGAGGGCTCCGAGTTCGGCCCTCAGCCGAACACCGCGCTAGAACCTCCAGTGGTTCCAGACTCAGGCAGGCGGTCCTTCCAAAAGGGGTAAGACGCCTGTGCCGGTGACCTCTGTCCATCCAGAGGCACCGGACAGTCTGCTGGGAGCGCTTCGCAGCGCTTCCATCGACGAAGAGCACCACACTATTATGAGTGCGGTGGTCCAGAAGGTTCAGTCCGCCAAGAGCGGACTGACTGAAGCCTGTGCCAGCCTTCTAACAGGCTTCGAGGTAAGTTTTTGAAATATGGGGAAAAATATTACCGCATAGATAGTAGCCCCTGATGCTCTGTTCGGTGTTCACAAAGAAAAGCCGAACGAAGGATCAAACAATATCGCAGGAGTCTAATATAAGTATGTCAATATGCGTATGTAGGCTTCGCTGCTGGCCTCTGCCGCACTGACTGCAGAGGTCGCCGCACTGAAGCAGGACCTTAAAGGGTCCAAGGACGAGCTAGGCCTTGCCAAGAGGCAGCTCGAGGAGAACAAAGGTAAGTAGTACCTAGTCTATGGATATGTATAAAAAGAATGCGATTGCAAAATGACAGGATCATCGTAAATTTGCCAGGGGCCACGATCAAGGTGGCGACCCTGAAGCAAGCGCTATCCGAGGCCTAAAACAAAGCGGCCAAGGAGCGCACCGAGCGGGAAAGGCATGAGGCACGGGTGGGCGAGGTGCAACAAGAGCTCCACGCTCTCATGACGAAGCACGAGGCGTTGGAGCTTGACTTGAAGACGCGAGAGTCCGAGCTTGCCGCGGCCCTCGAGAGCGCAAAGAATGCCAAGGCCGAAGCCCAAAAGGCCCTCCAGGAGATTGATGCGATGAAGAAGATAGTGGCGGGTAAGGCATTCTATATGCAAAGCAAGCATGTGAAAGTAAATTACCTGTTACTTACCCGAATCCGGAGCTCTCCAGGAGCATTCGCATATTTGCCCTGTAGCGTGTCGGATGCCGCACAGTTCTACCAGGCTGAGGAGGGAAGCTCAACGGAGAAGCTGTTCTGGTCTCAGTATACTGGGACCGAACACCCGATGCCTCTGAGCGACTAGCTGAAGCAACTGGTCGAGCTGCACAAGGTGGCCGAACAGGCCATGAAGGGCTTTATAGTTCGGATGTGGCCTGGCGACGCCCTTCCCAATAGCTACTTCGGCCTGGTGAGGCGGCTTGTGGATGCCTGCCCATGGCTGGAAGTCATCAAGCGATCCATTTGCATCGAAGGTGCACGCCGGGCTTTCGCCTGTGTGAAGGTGCAATGGGCCAAGCTGGACGCCGTGAAGCTGATTAAGGAAGGGCCGCCGGAGGGCAAGGAGCATCGCCACCCCGAGATGTACTAAGAGGGTGTCCTGAAGGGTGCTCGTCTCGTAGCGGACGAGTATACGAAAGATATAATATTCGAGTAAACTCGCTCGTGTAATCCTGTATTTATGAAAACTTGTTCATATGTTCTATGCAATGCTTGTTTGAATTTAAAATATTACCTTTTGTTCCGCTGTTTATCAAATCTGAGAGATGGCTAGTCGTCGGCTTCCGCCCCCATGCCACGGGTGCTGGGGTGTTCGGGATAAACCTAAGCACTCTTGTTCCCATTGTTGGGTCCTTCGAGGGAGGTGCTCAACACAACGAACAAGGCAATCGGACTATAATGCGTTATCACTCTCACTTAGCCATAGAATTCTATAATTTTAAATTTCGGTGAAGCCCCTAGTATTCGGAAGGCCGAATTCGGGGCGCGATACACGCCTTAAGCTGGACAGAGCTGACTCCTCGCTCTAAGCGGCATAAGCCTTTAGGGACTCGAAACCTCTCGAAAGCGACCGGTCTCTCGCCTTATCATGACAGTCAGTTTTAGCTTTCTCTACTGAGGTTCTTAGCACAGCAGAACCGGGGCACAATCGCAGTAGTTCTCCCAGTTCTACCTTATCCGATATAGCGGAACGTAAGGTACCAAAACATGGGAGCCGGGCAAACCCAACTATTGACCCAAGACATGATTCGGAGCTGATGCATATAATGCTATAAGTTCGGGGTGCCGCACTGTCGAAAGTGTTCGGACTTCTCACGCCGTATTATGGGGTATGCTTAAGCCCCTAGCATATTGGCCGTACCAGAGTGTACGGGTGCTGGATGTCATGAATGAACATATATATAAAGGAAGAATGCAATAATAGTCTTAATGCTATGCATTTTTTATTCAAAAAGGTGCGTTAAAGTAGAATGATACAAGTAGTGCGAGAAGCAAAAAGTAGGACTGTTTGACATGTCCCTTCCAAGGGCAAGCTGAGGAATAGTATTAAAGCAAATATTTCACTCGTTATCGTAATCCACCTGGGAGTTTCGTGGTCTGACGTAGCTTTCTGCCTCCTTGGTTGCTGCATCATGCGTTCGGTAATCACACTGCCAGACAGGTTTTCCAGAGATTAAAGTCCTGAAAGAGAAGAATAACAAAGCGGGAAGCCCCTAGTGAGGTTTAAGCCGCGACTTGGGGCATGCCGCCGTCGTGCCCCCTTTCCCGCATGTGCCCATGGTATTTTGAATGCGTAATTATGTACGCGTGGCCCGGATTTCGCCGTTTGGCTGGGGCCGGGTGGGGGCCGCATTGCTATGCGAGCTCGGGACGTGCCAGGCGGTCCAGTTGCTGATTACTCTGGGCGCGCTTGAAGTTGTCCGGGTCCTTAATTGCTGAACTAGTGGATTGCCTTAAGAGGCTGCTTTGCGCTTCTGCTGCGAGGGCCGCAGTGTGCTCCTCCATGCGGAGAGAGCGCTCTGTGTTTCCATTGACTGTGATGACCCCCCGAGGTCATGGCATCTTGAGCTTGAGATATGCATAATGCGATACCGCATTGAATCTTGCAAATGCGGTTTGCCCGAGCAGTGCATGGTAGCCACTGCGGAACGGGACTATGTCGAAGATTAACTCTTCGCTTCGGAAGTTATCCGGAGATCTGAAGACCACTTTCAGTGTGACTGAGCCTGTGCAATGGGCCTCTACACCTGGTATGATGCCTTTAAAGGTCGTTTTAGTGGGTTTGATCCGTGAGGGGTCTATACCCATTTTGCGCACTGTGTCCTGATAGAGCAGGTTCAGGCTGCTGCCGCCGTCCATTAGGACTCGAGTGAGGTGAAATCCGTCAATGATTGGGTCTAGGACCAGTGCGGCGAATCCGCCATGACGGATACTAGTAGGGTGGTCCCTACGATTGAAGGTGATCGGATAGGAGGACCATGGGTTGAACTTGGGGGCGACTGGCTCCAACGCATATACGTCCCTGAGCGCACGCTTCCGCTCCCTCTTGGGGATGTGGGTTGCGTATATCATGTTCACCGTCCGCACTTGTGGGGGGAACCTCTTCTTTCCTCCGGTGTTCGGCTATCGGGGCTCCTCCTCGTCATTGCTATGTGACCCCTTATCTTTGTTTTCGACATTTAGCTTGCCGGCCTGCTTGAACACCCAACAATCCTTGTTGGTGTGATTGGCTGGCTTGTTGGGGGTGCCATGTATTTGGCACGAGCGATCGAGTATACGGTCCAAACTGGACGGGCCCGGAGTGCTTCTTTTGAATGGCTTTTTCCGCTGACCGGGCTTAGAGCCTTTGAATCCGGCATTGACTGTTGTATCCTCGGTATTGTCACTATTAATGCGGCGCTTATGCTTGTTGCGACATGACCTGCCATTGCCGTCCTTGGTATCTGAAGTACCATGGGTCTTTGATATGTTATTACTGCGAGCCAGCCAGCTGTCTTCTCCCACGCAAAAGCGGGTCATGAGTGTCGTGAGGGCTGCCATTGATTTCGGCTTTTCCTGACCAAGGTGCCGGGCTAGCCACTCGTCGCGGATGTTGTGCTTGAAATCTGCTAGGGCCTCTGCATCTGGACAGTCGACAATTTGATTTTTCTTGTTAGGAACTGTGTCCAGAATTGCCTGGCTGATTCCTCTGGCTGCTGAATTATGTGGCTCAAGTCATCGGTATCTGGTGGTCGCACGTAAGTGCCCTGAAAGTTGTCGAGGAATGAGGCTTCCAGATCTTCCCAGCAGCCAATGGACTCTGCTGGCAAGCTGTTGAGCCAATGCCGAGCTGGTCCTTTGAGTTTGAGTGGGAGGTATTTGATGGCGTGTAGGTCATCACCGTGGGCCATGTGGATGTGTAGGAGGAAATCCTCGATCCATACCGCAGGATCTGTTGTGCCATCGTATGATTCTATATTTATGGGTTTGAAACCCTCTGGGATTTGATGATCCATTACTTTGTCTGTGAAGCATAAGGGGTGTGCGGCGCCTCTATACAGGGCTATATCGCGATGCAGCTCGAATGAGTCTTGCCCGCTGTGTTCGGCCCGGCCGGACTTACTTTTACTGTATCCGCGTGACGATTATTGTCTCGCATAGTGGCGCGCCCTCATGATCTGTAGATCGATCTTGCATGTTTTGCTTTGTCCTGCAATACGTCTCGCAGGTCTGGCGTATTTCCCCATGCCTTTTTATTTGAATGACGCCGGGGTGCGGGCTGAGCTTTTGGCTGGAATGTCTCTCTGCCGCGGCCATGAGGTGGCCGATCAGCCGCGTCATACGCCGAGGATTTAGGTTTTGGTGCTTCCTCCTCCAGTCGGGGTAGCAACCTGCATTTTGGGTAACTCTCGGCGGGGCGTTTGAGTTTATACTCTTCGGCCGCCAGGACTTCAGTCCATCTGTCAGCTAGCAGATCTTGATCAGCTTGAAGCTGTTGCTGCTTTTTCTTAAGGCTATTTGTCGTGGCTATAAGCCTGCGCTTGAAGCGCTCTTGTTCGACGGGATCCTCTGGCACGGCGAATTCGTCATCGCCGAGGCTTGCCTCGTCTTAGGAGGGGGCATGTAATTATCATCCTCTGCCTCTCCATCTGCCACTCTCTCAGGAGGGCTGGCTCCTCCATCCTCCTGCTCTAAATCTTGCTGGAGGGGATTGTTGTTGTCTTCGGCACTGTTCGGAGTGCTATTATCTCCGGTGCCGGTATCACCACTTTTGCCTTGGCGGGACTTAGAGCAGCGCCGCTGACGCTGGCGCTTGGGTTGCTTCTTGGAGGGGTCATCCTCCGTTGTCTCGTCGCCATTGCCTTCTTTGGGTGTGTCCACCATGTATATATCGTATGATGAGGTGGCTGTCCAGTGCCCTGTGGGCAGTGGTTCCTCTTCGACTCCCGCATCGTCGTCCATACCGTCGATGTCTTCGGAGTCGAAGTCGAGCATGTCGGTTAAGTCATCGATAGTGGCTACTAAGTGGGTGGTGGGTGGGCGGCGAATTTCTTCATCATCCGCATCCCAATCATGCCGGACGTAGTTAGGCCAAGATCCCTCTGACAAGGAAAGAGACTTTAATGAGTTCAGTATGTCGTCGAAGGGCGAGTGCTGAAAAATATCCGCGGAGGTAAACTCCATGATCGGCGCCCAATCGGATTTGATAGGAACGGGCGCAGGCGGTTCGGAGTCCGTGGCCGGAGAAGGATCCGGTAGTTTGGCAACACGACTCTCGTGAAGGGTAAGGTCGATATTCAGCTCGATCGCTGCAGAGGGTACAGCCTCCGTGACGGGGTCTATCCACCCGTCCACAGATGGCGAAACTGGCTCCGAATTGAGGGTCGGAGCGGCTGCCGGTGCGATCTCCTGAATACGGTCCGATGGTAGAGCTAAATCGTACTCATCGTGACCGCATGGCGCACAAGGCAGGGGCTCGAATCCGTCGAAGATCAAGTCTCCGCGGATATCGACCGTGTAGTTTAAGCTTCCAAACCTAACCTGGTGGCCAGGGGCATAACTTTCGATCTGCTCCAGATGGCCAAGCTAGTTGGCCCGCAGTGCGAAGCTGCCGAACACAAAGATCTGTCCGGGGAGAAAAGTCTCACCCTGGACCGCATCGCTATCGATGATCGTAGGAGCCATCAAGCCTAACGGCGATGACACAGAGGAACTCTCAATGAAAGCACCAATGTCGGTGTCAAAACCGGCGGATCTCGGGTAGGGGGTCCCGAACTGTGCGTCTAAGGCGGATGGTAACAGGAGGCAGGGGACACGGTGTTTTACCCAGGTTCGGGCCCTCTTGATGGAGGTAAAACCCTATGTCCTGCTTGATTTATTCTTGATGATATGAGTATTTCAAGAGTTGATGTACCACGAGATCGGAGAGGCTAAACCCTAGAAGCTAGCCTATGGTATGATTGTATGTTGTCCTACGGACTACAACGGAGGAGATATACATATCCGTATTGCCTAGCTTGCCTTCCACGCCAAGCAGAGTCCCATCCGGACACGAGACGAAGTCTTCAATCTTATATCTTGATAGTCCAACAGTTCGGCCAAAGGATATAGTTCGGCTATCCAGAGACCCCCTAATCCAGGACTCCCTCAAGTGGCAAGACCCTAAGCTTGGGGATGCTCAAGGCACCCCAAGGTAATATTCAAGGAATACCCAAGCAACTAAGCTTGGGGATACCCCGGAAGGCATCCCCTCTTTCGTCTTCATTCATCGGTAACCTTACTTGGAGCTATATTTTTATTCACCACATGATATGAGTTTTGCTTGGAGCATCATTTTATTTTATAAGGATTTGCTTTCTTTTATTTAGAGTAATGTTTTGCGTCTTTTATTTAGATAAAAAGGTCAAGTATAGCCTTTACCATGCTTATTTTGCAAGTCTATATGTTGTTGTTTGAAAACAGAAAAATTTGTTGTTATGTTTTGAATATTGGTGAAAAGTCAGAAGATGATAAAATTTGGAAATTTTTAATCAATGAGTAACAACAAATTATCTACAGTGTGGTAATTATTCAGAATTTTTGGAGTTAGAGAAGTATGATTCCTCTTGCATTCTTTACAGACTATTCCGTTTAGACAGATTGTTGTTATGTTTGCATTGTTTGCATATGTTTGCTTGTTTAATGATTATGTTTGAGGATATGAGTGTTAAATATGCAGAAACATTTAGTAGGCAATATCAAATTATAATTTTAGTTATTTTCTGCAGTAGAGAATGATAAGGTTTGTATGGATTTATACTAACTTATCTCACGAGTTCTTGTTGAGTTTTGTGTGGATGAACCTTTTAAGATTTAGGGAAACCACGATATGAAAGGAATTAAGGAGACACAAAAGCTCAAGCTTGGGGATGCCCAAGGAATCCCTAGTTAATATTTCAGGAAGTCTCAAGGGGATGCCCTGGTAGGCATCCCACCTTTCTTCATCAACAATTATCGGTTAGCCTCGGTTGAGCCTAAGTTTTTTCTTCTTCACATGATATGTGCTATCCTTGGAATGTCATTTTATTTTGTTTTGCTTGATGTTTGAATAAAGCACTTAGATATAGATTTTCTTTATGAGAGGGAGTCTTCACATAACTACTAAATTATTTGACTACTCATTGATCTTCACTTATATCTTTTTGGAGTAGTTTGCCATTTACTCTCGTGCTTCACTTATATCCCATGAGTAAATGGTTGAATGAATTGAATTTCATTAATCTAAATTTATATATGTTTCATATGCTTATACCATGGGGAGTAATGACTTCACATATAAGAAGTAGAGGTGGTAAATTTATTGAAAGTTAGCAAACATAGTATTGGTCACTTGAACAATTCAAGAAAGAATCACTAGTACAGCGAGCTCCTAAACAAACGATTTTAACCCCTTTCCGCGACGGCATTTGGAACCGTTGCCAAGTGAGTGTGGGCGATAGGGGGGTCCTTCCCACACGACCCAGAAACCATCAGGGATATGCCCTCCTAGCACACACATTCGGCAAAATGAGGTCGTGTGCGACCGGCGAGCGCTCAATATGGGAATACGTACAGTAGAGCTCAAAAAAAATACAATTATACGATGAAATTGTTTCCGGTCGCAAGTACATCCCACACAGTCAGTCCCCGCTAAACGTTTCCGTTCGTATGTACATCCCACACAGTCACTCCAAGGAAAACGTTTTCATTCACAGGTACATCACACACAATTTTTCCCGTTAAATCGCTTGCGTTATTGAATATATCACACACGGTCCGTGGAAGAAACTGTGTGGCAAAGGCTATCCATCACACACAGTTTTCATGTGGTAAACGTTTGTGCAAGGTGGCCTAACGCAGACAATTTTCAAGAGAAAGTCGCGTGTGATTATCCATTGATCCAACACAGTTTATTCCTAGAAACTGTGTGCGTTGCCTGAGGTCATCGCCCACGGTATTTTTTCAACAACCATTTGCAATAGCAAAATCCGATTAGCAAGCTAATTATCCGATTATTCATAATCCATTTATTAATCTAATTGAAAGTTCATATTAAGCACACAATATATTTCATTTTCATAATTGAAATACATCAGAGTACAACATCATATAGCTTCAGCACTCAGCTACCCCATTACACAACTACACCAGGACCAAGTTTCACATGCAACATCTATAACCTTTCAAAATTAGCATCATAGATGGTACATAGACAGATGTATCTTATCTGGAAAACTGCTGAAGCAGAAGGCAAATATTGAGCCTTCAATGATGTTGAAGGTCTTTGTAACTTTAGGCCAGTGCCTGTGGATGATTGGCCGCCCATCCTTCGTCCTCTTCAGGAACACTTCAATATTGAACCGTGGGTGTTGTATGAAAGCCTTCCTCGCCTCCTGACCATACAGGTGGTTTGAGAGGTAATCATTAGTGAACTGCTTTGGAAAGGCCGGAAAACAAGGATGTGCATAAATATCTTCTCTATATTGGAAATGGGGCAAAGGAATAAAAAAGGCAAGGTATAATAGTTAGTACCATCATGTAGTGAACTGATGTCTTCTTCATTGTGTAGACAAAGATCTTGTTGTTTTTTGTCGCTAATTTCTTTATCCTAACAATCTTTCTGAGTTTCTTGACTTGACTGATATTCATGGACAACTCATTTCCCCATATGCAAAAAGGGTCGAACAGTGGGTCAAAACCTCTGACAGCAGGACCTACATGTGCAAGACCAAATTGTTAAAAATCAAAATATTAGAATGGTTCCTGCAATTGCACAATAATGTGCTATTAGACAACGGACCATGCACGTGCTAACCTCGATTGTAAACCTCGGTGCTTCCCATTGTTTCCCTGCAACACATATAAGGTAGTTAGTCACCAGGTTAAGTAAGGGTTCGCATGCTATCAGTAAAATATGTTAATGAAAATTAATCACATTGCAGATTCATCAGATTAATTGAAGCCACACGGAAAACCCATTTATTCAAACCAAGCATGATTAAGAACTAGGAAATATAGCACTTGTATATGTTTCTCATGTATTAAGTGCAGCCAAATTTGATTTATTCCACACATGCACAACAATACAAAATTCTACCCACGACAATTGGACATCGCATTGCAGAATTGAACCAAGCAGTTAACTAAACATCACAACAAATGAACCAAACATTAACTGAGCACCACATTACACAATATAACATACTCCTAATAGAAGATCAGACAGTTAACCAAACAGTTAACTATAGCCAATTCTAGCAATTGTATTTGTTTCTCATGTATTTACTACAGCCAAATTCAATTTATTCCTCACATGGTATACAATAACATAATGCACCCACAATTTTGTAAAGATAAATTCAATTTGTTTCTCACATGGAAGACAATACAAAATTGCAGCCTGAAGAATTGAACATCACATTTGTAGAATTGAACCAAATGCTACCTCTTGAGCACTGCGTTGGTTTTCCCTTGAAGAGGAAAGGGTGATGCAGCAAAGTAGCGTAAGTATTTTCCTTAGTTTTTGAGAACCAAGGTATCAATCTAGTAGGAGGCCACACGCAAGTCCCTCGTACCTACACAAAAAAATAAGAACCTCGCAACCGACGCGATAAAGGGGTTGTCAATCCCTTCACGGTCACTTACGAGAGTGAGATCTAATAGAAATAATAATGATAAAATAAATATTTTTGGTATTTTTATGATATAGATTGAAAGTAAAGATTGCAAAATGAAATAGATTGGAAACTTATATGATGGAGAATAGACCCGGGGGGCCATAGGTTTCACGAGTGGCTTCTCTCAAGATAGCATAAGTATTAGGGTGGGTGAGCGAATTACTGTCGAGCAATTGATAGAAAAGCGAATAATTATGAGAATATCTAGGCATGATCATGTATATAGGCATCACGTCCATGACAAGTAGACCGACTCATGCCTGCATCTACTACTATTACTCCACACATCGACCGCTATCCAGCATGCATCTAGAGTATTAAGTTCATAAGAACAGAGTAATGCCATAGGTAAGATGACATGATGTAGAGGGATAAACTCAAGCAATATGATATAAACCCCATCTTTTTATCCTCGATGGCAACAATACAATAAGTGTCGTTTCGCTTTCTGTCACTGGGATCGAGCACCGCAAGATTCAACCCAAAGCTAAGCACTTCTCCCATTGCAAGAAAGATCAATCTAGTAGGCCAAACCAAGCTGATAATTCGAAGAGACATGCAAAGATAACCAATCATGCATAAAATATTTTAGAGAAGAATCAAATATTGTTCATAGATAGACTTGATCATAAACCCACAATTCACCGGATCTCGACAAACACACCGCAAAAAGAGTTACATCGAATAGATCTCCAAGAAGATCAAGGAGAACTTTGTATTGAGATCCAAAGAGAGAGAAGAAGCCATCTAGCTACTAGCTATGGACCCGAAGGTCTGAAGTAAACTACTCAGACATCACCGAAGGGCCTATGGAGTTGATCTAGAGGCCCTCCGTGATCAATGCCCCCTCCGACGGAGCTCCGGAAAAGGCCCCAAGATGGGATCTCTTGGGTACAGAAGGTTGCGGTGGTGGAAATAGGGTTTTGTGGTGCTCCTGGTTGTTTTGGGGGTATGTGAACATATATAGGAGGAAGAAGTAGGTCGGTTGAGCCACGAGGGGCCCACGAGGGGGAGGGCGCGCCCAGGTGGTAGGCGCGCCCCCTGCCTCGTGACCACCTCGTTGGTTGCTTAATGTCCACTCCAACTTCTTTGGACCATGTTCGTTCCAAAAATCACGCTCCCGAAGGTTTCATTCAATTTGGACTCTGTTTGATATTCCTTTTCTGCGAAACACTGAAATAGGCAAAAAACAGCAATTTGCACTGGGCCTTGGGTTAATAGGTTAGTCCCAAAAATAATATAGAAGTGTAAAATAAAGCCCATTAACATCCCAAACAGATAATATAATAGCATGCAACAATCAAAAAATATAGATACATTGGAGACGTATCAGCATCCCCAAGCTTAATTCCTGCTCGTCCTCAAGTAGGTAAATGATAAAAACAATTTTTTTGATGTGGAATGCTTTCTAGCATGTTTCTTGAATGTATTTTTCTCTATTGTGGCATGAATGTTCAGATCCAAAAGATTCAAGATAAAAGTTTATTGTTGACCTAAAAATAGTAATACTCCAAGTATGTTAATCAAACAATTATGTCTTATCAAAACACTATAGCCAAAGAAAACTTATCCCTACAAAGTCATATAGTTTGGCCATGCTTCATTTTTGTCACACAAAATGCTCCCATCATGGACAACCCCGATGACAAGCCAAGCAATTGATTCATACTTAGCCTTTTCAAACTCTTTCAACTTTTACGCAATATATGAGCGCGAGCCATGGACATAGCACTATGGGTGGAATAGAATATGATGATTGAGGTTGTGTGAGAAGACAAAAAGGGAGAAAGTCTCACATTGACACGGCTAATCAATGGGATATGGAGATGCCCACCGATTGATGTCAATGCAAGGAGTAGGGATTGCCATGCAACGGATGCACTAGAGCTATAAATATATGAAAGCTCATCAAAGAAACTAAGTGGGTGTGCATCCAACTTGCTTGCTCACGAAGACCTAGGACATTTGAGGAAGCCCATCACTGGAATATACAAGCCAAGTTCTATAATGAAAAATTCCCACTAGTATATGAAAGTGACATAACAAGAGAATCTCTATCATGAAGATCATGGTGCTACTTTGAGGCACAAGTGTGGAAAAAGGATAGTAACATTGTCCCTTCTCTCTCTTTCTCTCATTTTTTTATTTGGGCCTTCTTTTCTCTCTTTTTATGGCCTGTTTTTTCGTCCGGAGTCTTATCCCGACTTGTGGGGGAATCATAGTCTCCATCATCCTTTCCTCACATGGGACAATGCTCTAATAATGATCATCACACTTTTATTTACTTACAACTCAAATTACAACTCGATACTTAGAACAAAATATGACTCTATGTGAATGCCTCCGGTGGTGTACCGGGATTGCGATGAATCAAGAGTTACATGTATGAAAAATTTGAGCATGGTGGCTTTGCCAGAAATACGATGTCAACTACATGATCATGCAAAGCAATATGACAATGATGATGCATGTCATAATAAATGGAACAGTGGAAATTTGCATGGCAATATATCTCGGAATGGCTATGGAAATGCCATAATAGGTAGGTATGGTGGCTGTTTTGAGAAGATATAAGGAGGCTTATGTGTGATAGAGTGTATCATATCACGGGGTTTGGATGCACCAGTGAAGTTTGCACCAACTCTCAAGGTGAGAAAGGGCAATGCATAGTATCGAAGAGGCTAGCAATGATGGAAAGGTGAGAGTGCGTATAATCCATGGACTCAACATTAGTCATAAAGAACTCACATACTTATTGCAAAATCTACAAGTCATCAAAACCAAGCACTACGCGCATGCTCCTAGGGGCATAGATTGGTAGGAAAAGACCATCGCTCGTCCCCGACCGCCACTCATAAGGAAAGCAATCAAAGAACACCCCATGCTTCAAATTTGTCACATAACGTTTACCATACGTGCATGCTTCGGGACTTGCCAACTTCAACACAAGTATTCATCAATTTCACAATTACTCAACTAGCACACCTCTAATATTACCACCGTTATATCTCAAAACCATCTATCAAGCATCCAACTTCTCTTAGCATTTAAAATTTATAACCAAAGTGAATTACCATGCTGTTCTAAGGACTCTCAAAATGATATAAGTGAAGCATGAGAGATCAATTATTTCTATAAAATAGAACCACCGCCGTGCTCTAAAAGATATAAGCGAAGCACTAGAGCAAAAATTATCCAACTCAAAAGATATAAGTGAAGCACATAGAGTATTCTAATAAATTCCAATTCATGTGTGTCTCTCCCAAAAGGTGTGCACAGCAAGGATGATTGTGGTAATCTAAAAAGCAAAGAATCAAATCATACAAGACGCTCCAAGCAAAACACATATCATGTGGCGAATAAAAATATAGCTCCAAGTAAAGTTACCGATGGACGAAGACGAAAGAGGGGATGCCTTCCGGGGCATCCCCAAGCTTAGGCTTTTGGTTGTCCTTGGATTTTACCTTGGGGTTCCTTGGGCATCCCCAAGCTTAGGCTCTTTCCACTCCTTGTTCCATAATCCATCAAATCTTTACCCAAAACTTGAAAACTTCACAACACAAAACTTAAAAGAAAATCTTCGTGAGCTCCGTTAGTAAAAGAAAACAAACCACCACTTTAAGGTACTGTAATGAACTCATTCTTTATTTATATTGGTGTTAAACCTAATGTATTCCAACTTTTCTATGGTTCATAAACTCTATTACTAGCTATAGATTCATCAAAATAAGCAAACAACACACGAAAAACAGAATCTGTCAAAAGCAGAACAGTCTGTAGTAATCTGTAGGTTTCGAATACTTCTGGAACCCCAAACATTCTAAAATAAATTTCTGGACGAGAGGAATTTATCTATTAATCATCTTAAAAAGGAATTAACTAAATAGAATTCTCCAGTAAAAAATGGCAGCAAATCTCGTGAGCGCTAAAGTTTCTGTTTTTTACAGCAAGATCGCAAAGACTTTCCCCTAGTCTTCCCAAAGGTTCTACTTGGCACAAACACTAATTAAAAGCATAAAACCACATCTAAACAGAGGCTAGATTAATTATTTATTACTAAACAGAATCAAAAAGCAAGAAACAAAAATAAAATTTGGGTTGCCTCCCAACAAGCGCTATCGTTTAACGCCCCTAGCTAGGCATAAGATTTCAACGATGCTCACATGAAAGATAATAATTGAAACACAAAGAGAGCATCATGAAACATGTGACAAACACATCTAAGTCTAACATACTTCCAATGCATAGACATCTTATAGGCAAACAAATTATCAAGGCAAGCAAAAACTAGCATATGCAAGGAAGCGGAAAGAAACAATAGCGATCTCAACATAACAAGAGGTAGTTTAGTAACATGAAAAATTCTACAACCATATTTTCCTCTCTCATAATAATTACATGTGGGATTATAAGCAAATTCAACAATATATCTATCACAAAAAATATTCTTAACAAGATCCACAGGTATGCAAAGTTGACACTCTTCCAAAATAGTGGGATTAACATTAACTAAAGTCATGACCTCTCCAAACCCACTTTTATCAAACATTTCATAAGATTGAACATTCTCCAAATATGTAGGATCTAAAGCTGACACTCTTCCAAACCCACTTTCAATAATATTGCAAACACTATTATCAATCTCATATTTATCATGGGGCTTAAATAAATTTTCAAGTTCATAAGAAGAATCACCCCAATCATGATCATTGCAACAAATAGTAGTCATAGCAAAACTAGCATCCCCAAGATTAAGGTTTTGCATATCATTAACACAATTGTCATTAAGAGAATTTATGATAACATCATTGCAATCATGCTTTTCATCGAAGGAACTATCAAGTATGGGTGCAATAGCAACGATCTCATGTTTAACATAACGAACTATAGCAAATTCATCTTCATAAATATTGGCATCATGGCCACAAGAATAGCAAGCATCATGTTCATCAAGGGATACTTCAACCTAATCATCAGAATCATAATTATCTTTAGATTCATGCATATCATTATTTTCTTCCGAAGCAACGGTCATTCTTTTAACAAATTCTTTGACATAGACATTATGAGCATAGTTTTCATGGCAATACTTAAGTATGTCAAGATTTTCAGATTCGTAGAGAGTAATATCATACTTTTCAATCAAAGAAGAAAATTCATAAGCACCCTTAAAAGCAACAAATTCTTCAATTTGTTCGATATCGTAATAACTATAAACACCCTTTGCATAAGAAGATAAGATTTCATTATCATTAAACTCACATAGGTAGGGGGGTGTTTTTAGGGTTCTTGGAGCAACAAGTCAGATCACAAATTTCACAACAATTCCAAGCATAACATAGCAATCTATTTATTTGATCCCATAAGAGTATCCATTTTCAAACAAACGGTGACGCACGAAATGAGCATGGTCATCTAAAGATTTCCCATCAACTAGGCTAGTTGGGGTTTCAGCACGAGCGCATAAGGATCAAAGATGATCCAAGTAGAACACTTTAAGTGGATCCATAACAATAGATTTTTAGCAAGCAAAGATGCAAGCAAATAGAAGGCACATGGAAACACAAAGAAAGATACACACGGGAAGAAGGCGAATAAAACGGCAAGGGTGATGTGGGGGGGAGGAAAACGAGAGCCAAATGGCAAATAATGTAATGCGAGGGATAAGAGTTTGTGATGGCACTTGTTATGTCTTGACTTGTGCGTAGACTCCCCGGCAACGGCGCCAAGAATCCTTCTTGCTACCTCTTGAGCACTGCATTGGTTTTCCCTTGAAGTGGAAAGGGTGATGCAGCAAAGTAGCATAAGTATTTCCCTCAGTTTTTGAGAACCAAGGTATCAATCCAGTAGGAGGCCACATGCAAGTCCCTCGTACCTACACAAACAAATAAGAACCTCGCAACCAACGCGATAAAGGGGTTGTCAATCCCTTCACGGTCACTTACGAGAGTGAGATCTGATAGAGATAATAATGATAAGATAAACATTTTTGGTATTTTTATGATATAGATTGGAAGTAAAGATTGCAAAATAAAATAGATTGGAAACTTATATGATGGAGAATAGACCCGAGGGACATAGGTTTCACTAGTGGCTTCTCTCAAGATAGGTGGGTGAACGAATTACTATCAAGCAATTGATAGAAAAGCGAATAATTATGAGAATATCTAGGCATGATCATGTATATAGGCATCACGTCCGTGACAAGTAGACCGACTCCTGCCTGCATCTACTACTATTACTCCACACATCGACCGCCATCCAGCATGCATCTAGAGTATTAAGTTCATAAGAACAGAGTAATGCCTTAGGTAAGATGACATGATGTAGAGGGATAAACTCAAGCAATATGATATAAACCCCATCTTTTTATCCTCGATGGCAACAATACAATACGTGTCGTTTCCCTTTCTGTCACTGGGATCGAGCACCGCAAGATTGAACCCAAAGCTAAGCACTTCTCCCATTGCAAGAAAGATCAATCTAGTAGGCCAAACCAAACTGATAATTCGAAGAGACTTGCAAAGATAACCAATCATGCATAAAAGATTTCAGAGAAGAATCAAATATTGTTCGTAGATAGACTTGATCATAAACCACAATTCATCGGATCTCGACAAACACACCGCAAAAAGAGTTACATCGAATAGATCTCCAAGAATATCAAGGAGAACTTTGTATTGAGATCCAAAGAGAGAGAAGAATCCATCTAGCTACTAGCTATGGACCCGAAGGTCTGAAGTAAACTACTCACACATCATCGGAGGGGCCATGGAGTTGATGTAGAGGCCCTCCATGATCAATGCCCCCTCCGACGGAGCTCCGGAAAAGGCCCCAAGATGGGATTTCTTGGGTACAGAAGGTTGCGGCGGTGGAAATAGGGTTTTGTGGTGCTCCTGGATGTTTTCGGGGTATGTGAACATATATAGGAGGAAGAAGTAGGTCGGTTGAGCCACGAGGGGCCCACGAGGGGGAGGGCGCGCCCACGGGGGTAGGCGCTCCCCCTGCCTCGTGGCCACCTCATTGGTTGCTTGAAGTCCACTCCAAGTCCTCTGGATCACGTTTGTTCCAAAAATCACGCTCCTGAAGGTTTCATTCCGTTTGGACTCCGTTTGATATTCCTTTTCTACGAAACACTGAAATAGGCAAAAAAACAGCAATTTGCACTAGGCCTTGGGTTAATAGGTTAGTCCCAAAAATAATATAAAAGTGTAAAATAAAGCCCATTAACATCCAAAATAGATAATATGATAGGATGGAACAATAAAAAATTATAGATACGTTGGAGACGTATCACCAAACAGTTAACTGGAGATGACAACTAATTAACAAAACAGTTAATAAGTGAGCACCACACTGCATGACATACAGAACATATACACTAGAGCAACAGATTGCATGGTAAAATTAGATAGCACAATTCACCAGATTTTGTGAAGGAAAGGCTGGAGCAGCACACGCAATGTGTAAACCGAGCATGCTTAACCGGCGTAGCTAGCAAATGGCAAGGTGCTCCTTCAAGATCTGGGGGTTGGCACGAATGGCAGCCATTGCAACCTCATCCACGCGTGCGGCCGCGATTTGCTTCTCTACTGCCAAATGCTCCTTGAGGTCCTGGCTATACTGCATGCACCATGGCTTAGGCTAGCGCTTATTTGGGGGAGGGGTCAATGATTTTGGTGGAAGGTGTCGCGCTCGTGCCGGCGGTAGGGGTATGTGGGATGTGGAATGAGGAGGAGGATGGGGGTCAGGTGTGGATTACTTGGCTGGATAGGCGAGGCCGAGGAGCGTGAAGGAGGGTCGCCAGCGAGGAGGCGACAGCGCTGCAAGCAAGGAGTGAAGGTTTCAACTTGGAAAGGAAGGCGGAAAGAGGGGAAATGTGGCTTTTGGTAAGGGAGAGGGGGCGGGAGGTAGATATTTCCACAGAAGCCGAAAATTTGGAATCGCTTCAGCCAAAAACCTGGCACACAAAGTGTGATCAGACACGGCCCCTTATTCAGAACTGTGTACATGTGAACATCACAAATGATTCAGATAGCGTAACCCGTGCGTGTTGAGTTTGAACGTCAAAAATTTTGGTTCGAATTTCCCTAGTTACAGTGGTCATCCACGTCATTGCATAATTTGGGTACACAAAGGAGACTAACTATGTGCGATCTACTTGATTTATAGTACTATACACCGACGATGCTCCAAGATATTTTGTGCTGCATCTCACACAGTTGGTGATAATAAAGTGTGTGCGATCTACTTGATTTATCGTCTTGATCATTCTAATTACGTAATGGGGTAACAGCTACAATGGATGGTGTTTGAATTGTTAGAACTTTTATCTGCAGTGAACAAGCAACTATAGGTGTGTCGTCAAAAAATTAGAATTATTCAGGGCTCGTTTGTACATTTTTATACATTAACTGGGTTTTCCAGGCATTTTATGTGCATAATTCAAATTTGAACAACATGCACATGCTCCAGTGCATATATTGAAAAATCAAATATGTGTCCTTGGTTGTATGCTTAGGTCCCATGCAAGAAATGAGAATGAATTTCAAACACCCTGCCACCGTCACTCGGCCACAAACATTGAGATACCTGGTTTTTAAATTCTAGTAAATCCAAAACTCGTCTGAAATTCATGAAACTTGGTATGCTATCGTGTAGTGGCATCAACATGCCGTGGTAAATTTTTTGTCCCATTTGGGGCAGGTTTGGGTATAAGCTTCTCACAAACCAGAGCTTCTCACAACAAGCGTGATGATTTCGGTAGGGAACGTGCCACCTTTGGGGACGAAACAATATCTGTTGCCTCTTATTGCTTTCAAAAAAATTCGAGTGTCAACATAGAACAACAAGAGTGTTGTGTTCAATTTTGGAATTTTCCGGGGTTCGTTTGGACATTTTTATGCATTAACTGAGTTTTCAATGCATTTATCTGCATAATTCAAATTTGAACTACATGGACATGCTCCAGTGCATATAAATTGGTTGAAAAATCAAATATGTGTCCTTGGGTGCATGCTTAGGTCCCATGCAA
This sequence comes from Triticum aestivum, assembly GCF_018294505.1. Lineage (NCBI taxonomy): Eukaryota > Viridiplantae > Streptophyta > Magnoliopsida > Poales > Poaceae > Triticum > Triticum aestivum. The sequence goes on along the minus strand of NC_057809.1, from coordinate 551,275,856 downwards.
TAAATGGGAATGAATTTCAAACACCAGGGCACCGTTAATTGCCGGCAAAACATTGAGATGCCTGGTTTTTCAATTCTAGTAAATCCAAAACTTGTCTGAAATTCATGAAACTTGGCATGTTATCATGGAGCGGCATCAACATGGCGCGGTACAAATTCCGTCCCATTTGGGGCAGGTTTGGTTATATGCTTCTCACAAATCGGAGCTTCTCACAACAAGCATGATGGTTTTCGGTAGGGAACGTCCCACCTTTGGGGACGAACCAATATCCATTGCCTCTTATTGCTTTCAATTTTTTTTCTCATGTCAACATAGAGCAACAGGAGTGTTGTGTGATTTTTTGTGATTTTTTGGGGTTCGTTTGGACATTTTTATGTGTTAACTGAGTTTTCAATGCATTTATGTGCATAATTCAGATTTGAACTACATGCACATGATCTAGTGCATATAAATTGGTTGAAAAATTAAATATGTGTCCTTGGGTGCGTGCTTAGGTCCCATGCAAGAAATGGGAAAGAATTTCAAACACCAGGGCACCGTTGATTGCCGGCAAAACATTGAGATGCCTGGTTTTTAAATTCTAGTAAATCCAAAACTCGTCTGAAATTCATGAAACTTGGCATGCTATCATGGAGTGGCATCAACATGCCGTGGTACAAATTTTGTCCCATTTGGGGCAGGTTTGGGTATATGCTTCCCACAAACCGGATCTTCTCACAACAAGCATGATGGTTTTCGGTAGGGAATGTCTCACCTTCGTGGACGAAACGATATCCATTGCCTCTTATTGCTTCCAATTTTTTTCTCATGTAAACATAGAACAACAGGAGTGTTGTGTGATTTTTTGTGATTTTTTGGGGTTCGTTTGGACATTTTTATGCATTAACTGAGTTTTCAATGCATTTATGTGCATAATTCAAATTTGAACTACATGCACATGCTTCAGTGCATATAAATTGGTTGAAAAATCAAATATGTGTCCTTGGGTGCATGCTTAGGTCCCATGCAAGAATTGGGAAAGAATTTAAAACACCAGGGCACTGTTGATTGCAGGCAAAACATTGAGATGCCTGGTTTTTAAATTCTAGTAAATCCAAAACTCGTCTGAAATTCATGGAACTTGGCATGCTATCATGGAGCGGCATCAACATGCCGTGGTACAAAGTTTGTCCCATTTGGGGCAGGTTTGGTTATATGCTTCTCACAAACCGGAGCTTCTCACAACAAGCATGATGGTTTTCGGTAGGGAACGTCCCACTTTTGGGGACGAAACGATATCCATTGCCTCTTATTGCTTTCAATTTTTTTCTCGTGTCAACATAGAACAACCGGAGTGTTGTGTGAATGTTTGTGATTTTTCGGGGTTCGTTTGGACATTTTTATGCATTAATTGAGTTTTCAATGCATTTATGTGCATAATTCAAATTTGAACTACATGCACATGCTCCAGCGCATAGAAATTGGTTGAAAAATCAAATCTGTGTCCTTGGGTGCATGTTTAGGTCCCATGCAAGAAATGGGAATGAATTTCAAACACTAGGGCACCGTTGATTGCCGGCAAAACATTGAGATGCCTGGTTTTTAAATTCTAGTAAATCCAAAATTCTGTTAACCATTGACGTGACACCACATGTCTTGGTTTTATTGGCTATAGGAGGTGTCGTGCGGACAACTGCTTGACTTTGACTGAACGGGAGGCGTGCAAGCACCGTCCCGTGTGTAGGCTGACCGAGAGGCGTGCAAGCTATCCTCGAGTGCGCAGGCTCACCGGGAAGCGTGTGAGCTGTATGTTACGCAAGCTCACTGAGAAGCGAGCCCTTTGACTTCCATGGTCGCCCGCCTTTCTCGCATCCTCTCCATTAATAGCGCCCAAGCCACAGTTTAATTCACTTTTTAAATATTAAAAACTCATCGCAAACATTTTAGTTAGAACACCCGTATGCAAACCGACAGCTTCCCCAGGAAGCCAAGAGAAAATGTGCCGAGCAGGATTTCTTCAGCTCTTGATCGCAAACGATTTAGATAGAACACCCGTATGCAAAGTGAGAGCAGCGCTGGATTTGTTCATCCCTTCAACGCAAACGGTTGTTTTGGATGACCCGTGTGCAACCACGTACAAACAATTTGGTAAGATTTGCATCTGTCATATTGGGTATGTTGCCATTTGTCAAACTGGAAAGATTTACATTTGTTGATCTAGTAACATTGCCATTTGCCAATCCTTGTAACACTGCGATTTGTCAAAATATGCAGCTAGAAATCATTAGCACTATGTAATTTTTACAACTAAAATTCAGTAATTAAGCATAGATTTCATTCATAGATTAAGCAGCCGTTCTTAATTTATACAAACAGTTTAACTCGACAGCTGAACTGACCAAACTTCTCCCCAATTATTGCCAACCACGTACTGAAATAGCTAGTTCAACTATATATACTAACTAATTTTAAGTACGTTGTACAGTTCGACCACACATCTATAGTCAGATGAACTGGACAAAATAGCCCCTAAATACTACTACTACCACGGAGGGGCTTTGTGCTACTTCCGGCAGCCTCTCCTCTGCCAAGCGCGCTCAGTAAGAGGCAAAGGAGGAGGAGGAGCCTACCGACGAGCTGGACAAATGCAATACGGTGCCTGCCGCTGTTGCACGTTCAGCGACGCTCGCCAGCTCGAACGCCCACTGTCGCTCCAGACAAGCCCTCTCGAAGCGGCCGGACTGCTCGTAGATCTCCTGATTCCTCGCCTTTGCGTCAGCATGTGCTGCGGCCACAGCTGCGGTAAGGCTCTTTCCATGCTCGACGAGGCTCTCCTCCTCCTCCCGCAAGAACTCGATGTAGCGTGCAAGGTCGCTGACGCACGTGCGAGCCTCCACCTCGACCTCCCTCCTTCGTGCGGCGGTGGCGAAGCGGGTGATGATCCCGACGATCGACGGTGGGCTGGTGGCCACGGTGGCCGACGATGGGGTGGCGACCACGACCACGACCACCACCTCCCGCCTTCGGTCCGCAGTGGCGGAGCAGGTGATGGCCATGGTGGCAGGCAGTGAGGTGGCGGCCACGACGGCCACCTCCCGCCTTCGGGCCGCGACGGTGGAGCGAGAGATGGCCCTGGCTTTCGATGGTGGTGTGGCGGCAACGGCAGCCGGCAACAGCTGCCGATGGGCCGTGGCGGCGGAGCACGTGGTGGGTGTTCCGCGCACACCCAACAAGGATGCCACACGCACTACACTACGCCGGGGACTGCGCCACTGCTGGGGTGTAGCCTCCTAGCTGGAGCTGTCCTCTGATGATGGTGGAGTGGCTGAGTGACGATGACGGACCGGTGCCATTGGCGATTGTGGGAGAAGCAGACGAGATAAGCTACAGGGAGGGAGGGGAAAATGCGACGCAGGACTCGCCGGCCATGAGGGTTTTTATAGCAGGCCAGCAAGCATTGGGATTTTGGGGGATTTCACCGAGTCGGGCGGGAAGCTTGCGGGAACCTGCGAGGTTGTGTGGGAACGGGCTCACCGCCGATTCATTGGCGCCACCATTTGGCCAAAAGAATGCCCCCGCACGCTGCACAAGCTTGCACTGTAAGCCGTCTGCGGCAGCGGGGTGACAAGACGTGCGAGAGGAGGACGAGAGGACACTTACACATACCGTTAATAAAAAAACATTTGTGATTTAATTGCCTACTATACCCCCGTCCTGGTTTATAAGTAGGATTTAACTAATAAAATACGAATGCATGCCGCCATAGATTATATCGTTGGAGTCGTATTTGAACATAGTTTCCAGCTATACAATTTTTATAAGATGCATTAACACTATTTTGGTTAAATTTCAGGTTATACACCAGCAAGCGTTTGCCCGCAACACACACGGCTTATTCCATCACAAACAGCTCTGATGGATCAACTGTCTGCCACGTATCACACACGGCTTATTCCAACATCGCTCTCACAGTCCGTCTTATTTGCCACATATCATTGTGCCGTCCTCTGCTCGCGTCCCTCGGCAAGCTGTGCTCGCTGTTAGGCGCCGCAACGTGCTCTATCGCGTCTATTAGCGCGCTCGGCTTGTGGACAGTTTTTCCTTGAGGCGACCATGGAGCGCTCTGCTCGTGTCCCTCCGCGTGTGCTCTACCAGCGGTTGGGCGTGCGCACGATCACGTCGGGGGCCCCATATGCATGCGGTTGCGCCGCGCGTGTTGCCACACGATGCAGTTACATGCGGCATGATGGAGTTACATGCTGCAAATTATAACTGCCATTAGGGCCTACCGATATTCCTGGCCGTCCGGCTTCCCCTTTAATTCTTGCGGCCATTATAACCTTAGTCTCTTCAACCTTTCAATCACGCCCCACAACACAACAAGCACACCCACGACGAAACATAGAGAGGGGATGTTCGGCGACGCTCCAATGGAGTTCGGCGAGCATAGAGTGGAGACCCACGCGAGGGAGACAGGTCTCTCGGTGGTGTACACCATCGACCCGGCCGTGGTGGACAACTACATCAACAACGTTGAGCAGTTGCTTGCTAGAGACAAGTACAAGGTGGTCGGCATCGACCTCCAGTACACGGCCGGTCGTCCCGGCATAGATCGGAAGGTTGCCGTCGCCCAGTCATGCGTGTGCCATCATGTCCTCATCTACCACTACTGCATGGCCACAGAGCCTTGCGACCGTTTCAACAGGTTTGTCAACAACACCGACTACAAGTTCGCCATGGTGGAAACCAAAGACGATGTAAAAGTGCTCGGTGTTATGGGCTTGGCCTGCAAGAACCTTGTCAAAATTCGTGACCACTACAGGGTCTGGGGCAGCACGAAGCAGGACTCCCTGGGCGAACTCGCCTCGGCCATCATCAACCCCTACTACGAAAAGATGAAGCAGGATGACCAGAGAACAAGTCTTGTATCCTGGCACAAGGCCTGGATGCGGCAACTGGATGAACCTCACCTCAGGTTCGCGGCCAAAAGCATGTACACATGCTACGAGATGCACAGGCTGATCGTTGACATGAGGAAGTGCCTCGTTACCCAAATCGACAAGTCCGGATCGAGCCACAAGCAGCGCAAGCGTCACAAGAAGTAGATGATGATCAGATGATCGTTTATGCTAGTTAATCATGCATGTAATATATAGTTTACTTTATATGTAATTATGCAAGTAATAGTTTACTTTGGTGTGTGCAAATGCCATGGTTGTAGTAGCCACCTATGTAAGTGGATGTTTAATTTGGTCATGCAAGCATGTCCTTATAAGTGTGTGTGTGTGTGTGTGTGTGTGTATGTTGTTGTTCTGTATGCAATCCCATCGCACAACACACACGTCTTATTAGCAGCAATCGTATGTGTTATTATCGGTCTTCACACACATTTCTGATTACAGACCTGTTTGCCGCATATCACACACATCTTGTTAAGTTGAACCATTTCTGTTCTCATGTCTCAACGCAAACAGTTCATCCGAGTGAACCGCATGCCGTATATCGCACACACCTTTGGTCTGGCTCACAGTTTGTTTTGTGTTGCCTAATCACAAACATTTCATCCGACTGAACCGTATGCTGTGTATCGCACACGCCTTCATATGGCTGCCCGTTTCTTTTGTTCCTCCTCGTCGCAAACAGTTCATTGAACTGAATCGTATGCCCTTCATCGCACACGCAAATAAAACGTGAACCGTGTTTGATTCATCCGTCATCGCAAATGTTTTATACATTTCTATCCGTTTTCATACAACATCGTTTGCGATTATTGCATCGCACACAGTTTCTCGAAGGGTCTCTGATCATAGTGTCGCGTTAGCAGCATCCTGCAGTAGTGAATATTGAAGGAAGAGAGGTTTCACATATAAATATACTATCTTGGACATCTTCTATGATTGTGAACCCCATTAATTATTTTCAAACTTGAGAAAATTAGTTGATGTTGAACAAGACAACTTAATGAGTTATGTTTGGGTATATTTGTATAGAAGTTATATTGTTATGGATCCTCCAACATGTGGTGCTTGCTTTTTAGAATCTTTTGCTGGCCAAAATTTCTGTACTAAGTTGGAATACTGCTTGTGCATCCAAAATCCTTGAACCAAGTTTCTTCCATGAGTGTCCACCATATCTACCTATATGCGGTCGTTCCAAGTAAATTTGCATGTGCCAAACTCTAAACCGTCAAATAATAATATGTGTTGTATGCCCGAGTCGCTCATGTAGCAACTAAGGGTTGTCAGTATCTTCCATGCTAGGTGGGTTATTCTCACGATGAGTTTTTATTCACTTGTCATTCACTAGAGAATGGCTGGTAATTGGGCTGCCCAGTCCTATGATCAAAAAATCAAAAACAAAATTTCAAATAATCAAACAAAACTCCCCTAGGACTTTTGTTGATATGGACGGTACCCGTTGTTTCGGATCAGCCGTGGAGTGTGATTGTTTATGGAGGGGGAGTAAAAAATTTAGCATTCTGTTTGAGAACCGCCTATAATGTGTCTAGCATGGAAGATAGTGAGAACTCTCGATCGTTACATTGACAATGAAATCATACATTCTCAAAATTATATTCATCTTTTTTTTAAAAGCTTCGAGTTCTGGCACCTCTGCAAATCCCAGCATCCCTCTGTGAAGGGCCTATCTTTTACTTTATGCAAGAGTTAGTAGTATTCCTTCTCATTCCAACCTACTCTTTACTTGTCAAGCATCATGTGATGGGGAAAGATCTAACCATATATGGCCATTCAAATATATTTGATCATGAATTATTATTGTTGACAATTATCTATATGATAAATAAGTTGGGAGGCGAAACATTAAGCCCCTATCTTTCTCTGTGTTCAATGGATGTTATTTGTTAAATATGCTTTGAGTGGTAGCAAACATGGAATACTATATGATAGTTGAGTATGTGGGATTTGCTAAACCAAAGCTCTTACATAGACCCTTCCTGAAAATAAGATGAATTGCAATTGTTTGATGACTGAGAACCTAGTTTGTTAGTTTTCAAGAAAGTTTATGATATATGCTTTAACATTTGAATTGATTGCTACTTGATCATGAGAAGTTTTATGAGATGAGCTACTATTATGATATACAATGATGCTAGAAAAAGTGATTGAAATTATCATTGATCAAACGTGTGCACTTGCTAGCATTCACACTTCATAAATTATTTCTTTTATCATTTACCTACTAGAGGATGGTAACCCACAAGTATAGGGGATCGCAACCGTTTTTGATAAGTAAGAGTGTCGAACCCAACGAGGAGCTAAAGGCAGAACAAATATTCCCTCAAGTTCTATCGGCCACCGATACAACTTTACGCACGCTTGATGTTCGCTTTACCTAGAACAAGTATGAAACTAGAAGTACTTTGTAGGTGTTGTTGGATAGGTTTGCAAGATAATAAAGATTACGTAAATAAAAAGTAGGGGCTGTTTATATAAAGACACAACTAAGTTAGGTTTAGTAAAGAGCTTGTTGTTACAAGAAATTTATTTGTCCCTAGGCAATCGATAACTAGACCGGTAATCATTATTGCAATTTTATATGAGGGAGAGGCATAAGCTAACATACTTTCTCTACTTGGATCATATGCACTTATGATTGGAACTCTAGCAAGCATCCACAACTACTAAAGATCATTAAGGTAAAACCCAACCATAGCATTAAAGTATCAAGTCCTCTTTATCCCATATGCAACAACCCCCTTACTCGGGTTTGTGTTTCAGTCACTCACGCAACCCACTATAAGCGAATCATGAATGTATTGTAACAGCCTACAACGGGAATCCGTCACGCTTGCGCGACACGGAGAGCACCATAGGACAGCACCAATAATGAAACATGCAACTCAAACCAATCTTGATCATCAAATAGCCCATAGGACAAAACGGATCTACTCAAACATCATAGGATAGCCATACATCATTGGGAAATAATATATAGCGTTGAGCACCATGTTTAAGTAGAGATTACAGCGGGTAATAGAGAGGTTACACCGCTGCATAGAGGGGGGAAGAGTTGGTGATGATGGCGGTGAAGTTGTTGGTGAAGATTGCGGTGACGATGATGGCCCCCGGTGGCACTCCGGTGCCACCGGAAGCGAGGGGGAGAGAGCCCCCCTCCTCCTTCTTCTTCTTCTTCTTCTTCTTATTCTTCCTTGACCTCCTCCCTAGATGGGAGAAGGGTTTCCCCTCTGGTCCATGACCTCCATGGCACGGGAGGGGTGAGAGCCCCTCCGAGATTGGATCTGTCTCTCTGTCTCTCTCTGTTTCTGTGTTCTCGGATTCTACCCTTTCACCGTTTCTTATATTCCGGAGATCCGTAACTCCGATTGGCTGAAATTTTAACACGATCTCTATCCGGATATTAGCTTTCTTGCGGCGAAATAAGGGCATCAACCACCTTACGGGGTGGCCACGAGGGTCAGGGGCGCGCCCCCTGCCTCGTGGCCCCCTCGAGCATCGTCTCGCATGGATTTTTCTTCCCAAAAATCATATATATTCCAAAAAAATCTCCGTCAGTTTTTATCCCGTTTGGACTCCGTTTAATATGGATATTCTGCGAAACAAAAAGCATGCAACAAACAGGAACTGGCACTGGGCACTGGATCAATATGTTAGTCCCAAAAATAGTACAAAAAGTTGCCAAAAGTATATGAAAGTTGAATAATATTGGCATGGAACAATCAAAAATTATAGATACGACGGAGACGTATCAGCATCCCCAAGCTTAATTCCTGGTCGTCCTCGAGTAGGTAAATGATAAAAAAGATAATTTTTGATGTGGAATGCTACCTAGCATAATATTGATCATGTAATCTAATCATGGCATGAATATTAAGACACGAGTGATTCAAAGCAATAGTCTACCATTTGACATAAAAACAATAATACTTCAAGCCTACTAATAAAGCAATCATGTCTTTTCAAAATAACATGGCCAAAGAAAGTTATCCCTCCAAAATCATATAGTCTCGCTATGCTCCACCTTCACCACACAAAATATTCACATCATGCACAACCCCGATGACAAGCCAAGCAATTGTTTCGTACTTTTGATGTTCTCAAACCTTTTCAACTTTCACGCAATACATGAGCATGAGCCATGGACATAGCACTATAGGTGGAATAGAATGGTGGTTGTGGAGAAAAAAAGGAGAAGATAGTCTCACATCAACTAGGCGTATCAACGGGCCATGGAGATGCCCATCAATAGATATCAATGTGAGTGAGTAGGGATTGCCATGCAATGGATGCACTAAGAGCTATAAGTGTATGAAAGCTCAGACTGAAAACAAAGTGGGTGTGCATCCAACTTGCTTGCTCATGAAGACCTCGGGCGTTTGAGGAAGCCCATCATCGGAATATACAAGCCAAGTTCTATAATGAAAATTCCCACTAGTATATGAAAGTGATAACTCAAGAGACTCTCTATATGAAGAACATGGTGCTACTTTGAAGCACAAGTGTGGTAAAAGGATAGTAACATTGCCCCTTCTCTCTTTTTCTCTCATTTTTTTGTTTTTTTTGTTTTTTTGGTGGGCTTCTTTGGCCTCTTTTATTTATTTTTAAAGTCCGGAGTCTCATCCCGACTTGTGGGGGAATCATAGTCTCCATCATCCTTTCCTCACTGGGGCAATGCTCTAATAATGATGATCATCACACTTTTATTTACTTACAAATCGATATTACAACTCGATACTAGAACAAAGATATGACTCTATATGAATGCCTCCGGCGGTGTACCGGATGTGCATTGATCTAGCGTAGCAATGACATCAAAAAACGGACAAGCCATGAAAACATCATGCTAGCTATCTTACAATCATGCAAAGCAATATGACAATGATGCTCAAGTCATGTATATGATGATGATGGAAGTTGCATGGCAATATATCTCGGAATGGCTATGGAAATGCCATGATAGGTAGGTATGGTGGCTGTTTTGAGGAAGGTATATGGTGGGTTTATGGTACCGGCGAAAGTTGCGCGGTACTAGAGAGGCTAGCAATGGTGGAAGGGTGAGAGTGCGTATAATCCATGGAGTCAACATTAGTCATAAAGAACTCACATACTTATTGCAAAAGTCTATTAGCTATCAAAACAAAGTACTATGTGCATGCTCCTAGGGGGATAGATTGGTAGGAAAAGACCATCGCTCGTCCCCGACCGCCACTCATAAGGAAGACAATCAATAAATAAATCATGCTCCGACTTCATCACATAACGGTTCACCATACGTGCATGCTACGGGAATCACAAACCTCAACACAAGTATTTCTACTAATCCACAACTACCCACTAGCATGACTCTAATATCACCATCTTTATATCGCAAAACTATTGCAAGGAATCAAACATATCATATTCAGTGATCTACAAGTTTTATGTAGGATTTTATGACTAACCATGTGAATGACCAATTCCTGTCATCTCTCTAAATAGATATAAGTGAAGCAAGAGAGTTTAATTCTTTCTACAAAAGATATGCCCATGCTCTAACAAATATAAGTGAAGCAAAAGAGCATTCTACAAATGGCGGTTTTCTATGTAAAGAGAAACAGGCAATCCAAACTTCAAATGATATAAGTGAAGCACATGAAGCATTCTATAAAGCCATACTCAAAAGATATAAGTGAAGTGCATAGAGAATTCTATAAATCAACCAAGGACTATCTCATACTAGCATGGTGCATAAAAGAAAAATCAAAACTAAATGCAAAAGACGCTCCAAGATTGCACATATCGCATGAACGAAACGAATCCGAAAACATACCGATACTTGTTGAAGAAAGAGGGGATGCCTTCCGGGGCATCCCCAAGCTTAGACGCTTGAGTCTCCTTGGATATTTACTTGGGGTGCCTCAGGCATCCCCAAGCTTGATCTCTTGCCTCTCTTCCTTCTTCTCACATCGAGACCTTCTCGATCATCGAACACTTCATCCACACAAAACGTCAACAAAAAACTCGGTAAGATCCGTTAGTATAATAAAGAAAATCACTACTCTAAGTACTGTTGCAAACCAATTCATATTTTGTTTTTGCATTGTGTCTACTGTAATATAACTTTTTCATGGCTTAATCCACTGATATGAATCGATAGTTTCATCAAAACAAGCAAACTATGCATCAAAAACACAATCTGTCTAAAACAGAACACTCTGTAACAATCTGAACATTCACCATAGTTCTGATACTTGAAAAATTCTACAAAAATTAGGAAAAATAAAAAAATTTGTATACGAAGACATTGCAAAAATAATCAGAAGCATTTGATGTTCCAGCTAAAATTGTAAAATCACGCACTACAGCCAAAGTTTCTGTCCTGTACCGTACAAACCATCAAGCAAATGTAAACATCCTAAAGGCAAACCTTGGCACATTATTTTTATAATACAATGGAATTGTACATGGGGATAATTTTTTTTGTTGAAAATTTTCTGTAATCAAGATTCACAAAGTTGCCATGAGCATGAACAAAGTTCAAGGAGCTCTCCCACTTTAACAATGCTTGTCTTTCTCACTTTCACTTTCCTTTTTGAAAAAGTTTTAGGTTCCCCTCTTTATTTTATTTTGTTTTTAAACTATATAAAAGCACTCAACAGAAATAAATGACTCTCTAAAACTTCCGGGTTGTCTCCCTGGCAGCGCTTTCTTTAAAACCATTAAGCTAGGCATATGGTGCTCAAGTAGTGAATCCATCCGGATCCCAAGGTATATCAAAGCCAATTTTAATTAACAATGATTTGTAATTTAGTAGTGAGCACAAAGTAACATACATCATGTAACAACAAAGTCTAACTCTCTTCCTATGCATCGGCATGTCATAAAAGAATAGTTCATGCACACATGGTAAAGGCCAATGCATAGTATAAACAGTTTCTTGCAATTTTGTTGTATTGGAAACATAGAGAGGTGGAGATATAGTTCCTCTCACATAATAATTGCAAGTAGGGGCAGCAAGCACATGCATATTATATTCATCAAAATCATCATGTGCAACGGTAAAAGGCAACCCATCAATATAATCCTTAATAAGGGCAAACTTCTCCGATATAGTGTAGTCGGGAGAATTCAAAAAGATAATAGGACTATCATGTGTGGGTGCAATAGCAACAATTTCATGTTTAACATAAGGAACTATAGCAAGTTCATCTCCATAAGCATAATTCATATTGGCATCTTGGCCACAAGCATAGCAAGCATCATCAAAAAGGGATATTTCAAAAGAATCAATGGGATCATAACAATCATCATAGCAATCATCCTTCGATAAGCATGAAGGAAAATTAAACAATGTATGAGTTGAAGAGTTGCTCTCATCAGAAGGTGGGCACGGGTAGCTAATCCTCTCTTCCTCCTTTTGTTCTTCGCTCTCCTCCTCATCTTTTTCATCCAATGTGCTCACAGTTTCATCAACTTCTTCTTCCATAGACTCCTGCAGAATATTAGTCTCTTCTTGGACAGCGGGGTAGTCCTAAATATATGGTTCGACATAGGCATTAGAAGCATAATTATCATAGCAATATTTAAGTATGTCAAAATTTTCAGATTTGTAAAGAGTAGCATCATACGTTTCAATCGATGAAGCAATTTCATAAGCACCCTTAAAAGCAACAAATTCATCAATTTGTTGAACATCATAGTAACTATAAACACCCTTAGCAAATGAAGATATGATTCCATTATCACTAAACTCACATTTATAGGGAAGGTGTTTCTTAGGGTTTTCAGAACAACAAGTAATATCATATATTTCACATAAATTCCAAGCATAGCATTGCAAACGATGAATTTGACCCGGTAAAATTTTCCCTTTTTCAGATATTCGGTGTCGCACATAACAAGCATGCTCATCTAAAGATTTGCCCTCAACTAAGCTAGTTGGGGTTTCAGCACGAGCACATAGGGATCGAAGATGATCCAAGTAATAAGCTTCAACAGTGTGATAGATTTTGAGTGGTTCTTCAACCATTGGTTTAGTAGGTACAACTAATTTTTTTGGTATTTTGCGTTTCCTACCCATAACTAAAGATAGAAAACAACTAAGAACAGCAAATAAAAATTACTTAGTGATACAACAAACAAGCGCACACGAGAATATTCACCCCACGCTATTGCTCCCCGGCAACAGCGCCAAAAAAAGGTCTTGATAACCCACAAGTATAGGGGATCGCAACAGTTTTTGATAAGTAAGAGTGTCGAACCCAACGAGGAGCTAAAGGCAGAACACATATTCCCTCAAGTTCTATCGACCACCGATACAACTCTACGCACGCTTGATGTTCGCTTTACCTAGAACAAGTATGAAGCTAGAAGTACTTTGTAGGTGTTGTTGGATAGGTTTGCAAGATAATCAAGATTACGTAAATAAAAAGTAGGGGCTGTTTAGATAAAGACACAACTAAGTTAGGTTTAGTAAAGAGCTTGTTGTTATGAGAAAGTTATTTGTCCCTAGGCAATCGATAACTAGACCGGTAATCATTATTGCAATTTTATATGAGGGAGAGGCATAAGCTAACATACTTTCTCTACTTGGATCATATGCACTTATGATTGGAACTCTAGCAAGCATCCGCAACTATTAAAGATCATTAAGGTAAAACCCAACCATAGCATTAAAGTATCAAGTCCTCTTTATCCCATACACAACAACCCCCTTACTCGGGTTTGTGTTTCAGTCACTCATGCAACCCACTATAAGCGAATCATGAACGTATTGCAACACCCTACAGCGGGAATCCCTCACGCTTGCGCGACACGGAGAGATCCATAGGACAACACCGATAATAAAACATGCAACTCAAACCAATCTTGATCATCAAATAGCCCATAGGACAAAACGGATCTACTCAAACCTCATAGGATAGCCATACATCATTGGGAAATAATATATAGCGTTGAGCACCATGTTTAAGTAGAGATTACAGCGGGTAAGAGAGAGGTTACACCGCTACATAGAGGGGGGAAGGGTTGGTGATGATGGCGGTGAAGATTGCGGTGATGATCGATGATGGCCCCCTGTGGCACTCCGGTGCCACCGGAAGCGAGGGGGAGAGAGCCCCCCTCCTTCTTCTTCTTCCTTGACCTCCTCCCTAGATGGGAGAAGGGTTTCCCCTCTGGTCCATGGCCTCCATGGCACGGGAGGGGCGAGAGCCCCTCCGAGATTGGATCTGTCTCTCTGTCTCTCTCTGTATCTGCGTTCTCAGATTCTACCCTTTCACCGTTTCTTATATTCCCAGAGATGCGTAACTCCGATTGGGCTGAAATTTTAACACGATCTCTATCCGGATATTAGCTTTCTTTCCGCGAAAGAAGGGCATCAACCGCCTTACTGGGTGGCCACGAGGGTCAGGGGCGCGCCCCCCTGCCTCGTGGCCCCCTCGGGCATCGTCTCGCATGGATTTTTCTTCCCAAAAATCATATATATTCCAAAAAAATCTCTGTCAGTTTTTATGCCGTTTGGACTCCGTTTGATATGGATATTCTGCGAAACAAAAAACATGCAACAAACAGGAACTGGCACTGGGCACTGGATCAATATGTTAGTCCCAAAAATAGTATAAGAAGTTGCCAAAAGTATATGAAAGTTGAATAATATTGGCATGGAACAATAAAAAATTATAGATAGGACGGAGGCGTATCAAAGGATGAGCAGGAATTAAGCTTGGGGATGCTGATACGTCTCCAACGTATCTTTAATTTATGAAGTATTCATGCCATGTTTACAACAATTCTATATGATTTTGGTATGATTTGATTAGAACTAACCCGGACTTGTCATCGCCTCATGGGCCCCCTTGACTTTTCCCCGACGCCAACACCTCCTATAAATTCCAAAACCTCCAGAAATAAACCTAGATCGGGAGTTCCACCGCCGCAAGCCTCTATAGCCATGAAAAAATAATCGGGAGCTCGTTCGTGCACCCTGCCGGAGGGGGAAACCATCACTGGTGGTCATATTCATCATCCCGGTGGTCTCCATGATGATGAGGGAGTAGTTCACCCTCGGGGCCGAGCGCATGTACTAGTAGCTATGTGTTTGATCTCTCTCTCTCTTGTGTTCTTAATTTGGCACGATCTTGATGTACCGTGAGCTTTGTTACTATAGTTGAATCATATGGTGTTTCTCCCCCTCTATCTTCTTGTGATGAATTGAGATTTACCTTTGAGGTTTCACTATTATCAGATTGAATACTATTATGGATTTGAGAACACTTGCTGCATGTCTTGCGTGGGATACCTGTGGTGACAATGGGGTGTTGTATTGATTCACTTGATGTATGTTTTGGCACTCAACTCGCGGATTCCCGAAGTTACATTGGGGTAATCTATGCATAGGGGTTGATGCTCATTTTTGTCCTTGTTTCTCCAGTAGGAATCTTGGGGCACTCTTTGAGGTTCTTTATGTTGGATTGAATATTATGAATCTGAAGTTGTTTGATGCATATCGTATAATTGACCCACAGATACTTGTGGTGACATCGGATTATCTAGGTGACATTAGGGTTTATTGATGTGTGTCATATGGTGTTATTTTACTACGAACTCTAGAGTGTTTGTGACACTTATAGGAATAGCTCAATGAATTGATCGGAAAGAATAACTTTGAGGTGGTTTCGTACCCTACAAGCAATTTCATCTTATGTTCTCCGCGATAGGAACTTTGGAGTGACTCTTTGTTGCACGTTGAGGGATTGTTATATGATCTAATTATGTTATCATTGTTGAGAGAACTTGTGCTAGTGAATGTATGAACCCTAGGCCTTGTTTCCCAGCATTGAAATACCGTTTTTGCTCACTTTTGTTACTAGTTACCTTGCTGTTTTTATATTTTCAGATTACAAAAATCTTTATCTACCATCCATATTACACTTGTGTCACTGATACGTCTCCAACGTATCTATAATTTGTGAAGTATTCATGCTATTTTATTATCATTATTGGATGTTTTACAATCATTTTATAGCAACTTTATATCATTTTTTGGGACTAACCTATTGACCCAGTGCCCAGTGCCAGTTGTTGTTTTTGCTTGTTTTTACATCGCAAGAAATCAATATCAAACGGAGTCCAAACGCTGCGAAACTTTTTGAGGATTTTTTATGGACCAGAAGACTCCTGATGGGCCAGAGTAGCACCTAGGGATTGCCCCGAGGGTGGCACAACCCACCAGGGCGTGCCTGGGGGGCCAGGCGCGCCCAGGTGGGTTGTGCCCACCTCAGTGGCCTCCCACACCCCCTCTTTACCCTATAAATTCGCAAATATTTCGAAAACCCTCGGGGTTAACCTAGATCAGAAGTTCCGCCGCCGCAAGGCTCTGTAGCGACGGAAAACCAATCTAGACCCCATTCCGGCACCCTGCTAGAGGGGGAATCATCTTCGGTGGCCATCTTCATCATCCCGACGGCCAGGGAGTAGTCCACCCTCAGGGCTGAGGGTTTGTACTAGTAGCTATGTGTTTAATCTCTCTCTCTCTCTCTCTCTCTCTCGTATTCTTGAGATGTCACGATCTTGATGTATCGCGGGCTTTGTTAATATAGTCAGATCATATGGTGTTGTCCGCTCTCTATCTTGTGATGAATTGAGTTTTCCCTTTGAGATTTCATTTTATCAGATTGAATACTTTTATGGATTTGAGAGCACTTGATATATGTCTTGAAAATGAATACTCGTGGTGACAATGGGGTATCATTTTGATTCACTTGATATATGTTTTGGTACTCAACTCGCGGATTCCTGAGGTGACAGTGGGGTAATCTACGCATAGGGGTTGATGCATGTTCTTGTCTTTGTTTCTTTGGTAGAAATCTTGGGGCACTCTTTTAAGTTCTTTGTGTTGGATTGAGTATTATGAATCTTAAATTATTTGGTGTTATTTTAGTACGAATTCTTTGATAGATCGATCGGAAAGAATAACTTTGAGGTGGTTTCGTACCCTACAAACGATTTCTTCTTATGTTCTCCGCTAGATAGGAACTCTGGAGTGATTCTTCATCGCACTTTGAGGGGTGGTTATATGATCCAATTATATTAGCACTTTTGAGAGATTGCACTAGCGAAAGTACGGACCCTAGGCCTCACTTTCAAGCATTGCAATACCGTTTTTGTGCCCGTTTACTATTTTCTACCTTGTTGTTTTTATTTATTCAGATTATAAAAATATATTTCTACCATCCATATTACACTTTTATCACCATCTCTTCGCCGAACTAGTGCGCCTATACAAATTGCCATTGTATTGGGTGTGTTGGGGACACAAGAGATTTCTTGTATTTGATTGCAGGGATGTTTGAGAGAGACCATCTTCATCCTACGCCTCCCATGGATTGATAAACCTTAGGCCATTCACTTGAGGGAAAATTGCTATTGTCCTACAAAACTCTGCCCTTGGAGGCCCAACACGTGTCTACAAGAATAAAGTTGCGTGGTAGACATCAAGCTCTTTCCTGGCGCCGTTGCCGGGGAGGTTAAGTAAGCGGCACTCACATCCCGTCAACGAAGCTCATTTTTGGTGCCGTTGCCGGGGAGGTTAGGTAAGCAGCACTCACATCCCGTCAACGAAGCTCTTTTCTGGCGCCGTTGTCGGGGAGGTGAGTGCTTGAAGGTATTTTGCAATTGAATCTTCTAGTTTCTTGTTTTATCACTAGTTTGGTTTATAAAAAGAAACTACATAAAAATGGAATTGAGGTTGCATCATATTATTGATCATCTTTATTATATCTTTCTTGAAAATGATGGGTCGGAAAATTGTGCTCAATTGATAGAGGAATAATTCTATAAAATGTTTGACAAAAAAACTTTGAATTATGAGCATGATTGCAATGTTGTTGGGATGAACTCTTTGAATATCCATGATGCTAATGATATGCAAAGCCATAAGCTTGGGGATGCTGTGTTTGATGAAGATGATATTTTTTGTCCCCCAAGATTTGATGTGCAAATTTGTTATAATGATTGGATGCCTCCTATTTACGATGATTATAATGATGAAAATGGATTTGGAGAGGTCATGACTTTATTTAGTGATGAATCCACCATTTTGGATGAGGCTTCAATTGACTATGGTAACAAAGTGGCTATCTATGATGATTATGGTGATGACATGTGTGCTATATTGAATAATGATAACCGTGATACTTGTCATCATGATTTTAATTTTCAATCCCATGATAGTTACTTTGTTGAATTTGCTCCCACTATTATTGATGAGAATAAATTTGCTTACGTGGAGAGTAATAAAATTTCTATGCTTTTGTGTCATGAAAATAATGCTTTATGTGATGGTTATATTGTTGAATTTCTTCATGATTCTACTGAAAATTATTATGAGGGAGGAACTTATGCTTGTAGGAATTGCAATAATATCAAGCTTCCTCTCTTTATGTTGAAAGTTTTGAAGTTGTGCTTGTTTTGCCTTCCTATGCTAGTTGATTCTTGCTCCCATAATTTGTTTGCTCACAAAATCCCTATGCATAGGAAGTATGTTAGGCTTAAATGTGTTTTCCATGTGATTTAAGATGCTCTCTTTGTGTTTCAATTCTTTACTTTCATGCGAGCATCATTGAAATCATCATGCCTAGCTAAAAAAGGCATTAAAGAAAAGCGCTTGTTGGGAGACAACCCAACACTTTTACCTACTGTTTTTGTGTGTTCACATGATTGGGCTACTGTAGTAATCATGTTTTATTGCTTTTGTTTCAATAAAGTGCCAAGTAAGACCTTTGTGATGGCTTACGGTGATAGTTGATTTGATCTTGCTAACAAACAGAAACTTTTGCGCTCAGGAAAACAATTCTCATTTTTAACAAGAGCGTGATAAAATGGTGATTCTTTTTTCAGAAGATTAATAGACAAATTCCCCAGGTTTTCCTAGTTTTTTAGTATTTTGGGAGTAGCAGAAATATGGTTGGAGTACAGATTACTACAGACTGTTCTGTTTTTAACAGATTATATTTTTAATGCATAGTTTGCTTGTTTTCTAGTTTCTATGGCTTATATTGCTCAATATAAATTGTGGAAATGATATGCTACAGTAGGAATTGTGTGAGAACAATTATGAATCTTGTCTTTGTCAGTACCAAAAGTGAAATGGTTTGCTCTTTATCATACTAACCTATCTCACAAACTTACGTTAAGTTTTGTGTGATTGAAGTTTTCAAGTTTTGGGTGAGATGTCGATATGAGGAGAATAAGGAGTGACAAGACCCTAAGCTTGGGGATGCCCAAGGCACACCAAGGTAATCCCCTCTTTCGTCTCCAACATTATCGATAACCTCACTTGGAGCTATGTTTTCATTCATCACATGATATGTGTTTTGCTTGGAGCGTCATTTTATTTAGAATAATGTTTTGAAATAATAGCTTTGAGGTGGTTTTGTACCCTAAAAACGATTTCTTCTTATGTTCTCCGCTATATAGGAACTTTGGAGTGATTCTTCATCGCACTTTGAGGGGTGGTTATATGATCCAATTATATTAGCATTGTTGAGAGATTGCACTAGCAAAAGTATGGACCCTAGGCCTCATTTTCAAGCATTGTAATACCGTTTTTGTGCCCGTTTACTATTTTATACCTTGCTATTTTTATTTATTCATATTATAAAAATATATTTCTACCATCCATATTATACTTTTATCACCATCTCTTCGCCTAACTAGTGTGCCTATACAAATTGCCATTGTATTGGGTGTGTTGGGGACACAAGAGATTTCTTGTATTTGATTGCAGGGTTGTTTGAGAGATACCATCTTCATCCTATGCCTCCCACGGATTGATAAACCTTAGGTCATCCACTTGAGGAAAAAAATGCTACTGTCCTACAAAACTCTGCGCTTGGAGGTCCAACACGTGTCTACAAGAATAAAGTTGCGTAGTAGACATCAATCACCATCTCTTTGCCGAACTAGTTCACCTATACAATTTACCATTGTATTGGGTGTGTTGGGGACATGAGAGACTCTTTGTTATTTGGTTACAGGGTTGTTTGAGAGAGACCATCTTCATCCAACGCCTCCCATGAATTGATAAACCTTAGGTCATCCACTTGAGGGAAATTTGCTATTGTCCTACAAAACTCTACGCTTGGAGGCCCAACACGAGTCTACAAGAAGAAGGTTGCGTAGTAGACATCAACCCGCAACACTAGTCCTCGACCCCACAGTAGAGGGATTTAGATTAACCAATGTGCTTGTGGACAGAGGCAGTGGTCTAAACCTCATTTACGAGGACACCCTCGACAAAATGCAGTTTGACAGATCTCGCATCAAACAAAGCTATACCACCTTTCGAGGAATTATCCCCGGCAGAGAGGCGCGCTGCTCCGGACGAGTCACGCTAGACATAGTATTCGGAACTCCCGATAATTACAAGTCTAAATAATTACTCTTCCACATTTTCCCCTTCCATAGCAGATACCATGCCCTATTGGGGCGTGAGGCGTTCTCCAGGTTTCAAGCCATACCACATTATGGGTACATGAAACTGAAAATGCCAGGGCCCAATGGCGTGATCTCACTCACAACCGACCCAGATAGAGCCCTTCGAGCCAAAAATAAAACAACATCGCTTGCCCTCGAGGCATTATACGAGGCTCTTGCAGCCGAGGAACTAACTGCACTCCGCGCAGCGGTAGACAGGGATGATGCAGTCCTTAGTAAAAGGTCCAAATCCACATCATTCAAACAAGATGATGAGATAATTAAATTCCAAGTGCATCCAACGGATCCCAATAAAACATCATCCATCGAAGCCCAGCTGGACCCCGCAGTTGATGAAGCACTACGCACTTTTCCTGCGCGAGAATTGGGATGTATTTGCTTGGCACCCTTCAGACATGCCAAGAATCCCACGAAGACTAGCGGAGCATAGATCGAAGCCAGTAAAACAGGCCTTGCGCCAAATTTTCGAACCCAAACGTCAAGCCATCACTACAAAAAAGGCACATATGTGACATTTAGGCCCGAATGAAAAATTTTCTGTCATGGTTATGACACTTCTATGATGATAATTTTGACAAAAACACGTATCATCATAGATGTGGTAGGCTCCTACTTCTATGACAAAAAAATCATAACAGAAAATGGGCTTTTCGTACTGGGCGGGCCGGGGACGCACCTGCATGACACTCTTTGGGCTGTCCATAACATAAAAATTCATGGTAGAAGTGAGGGCGAGGAAATTTTCTTGGAGTTCCCGGTTATGGTGGGTGGTCGGACTGAGCGATGCAGTGTGGTTTGCGCATTTCTCTCTCGTACGCGCACATGGTGCAAGTCGTGTTCGCTATAACTGAACCCGAGCGATCGCACTCCTATGTACTGAAGCCGATCGATTGATCCCTTCACTGCTAACTGAACCCGACCGACTCCGCTGCTAACTGAACCCAATCGATCGCGCTGCTGCTCCTTACTGAAGCCGATTGAACCCCCGTGAGAGACGTAGCTAGCCGGTTGGGTTGCCTCTGGATGAATAGTGCATGTTGATGTCGCACGTGCGATACAAAGAATGAGTCGAGACATTGAGCTGGTTGGGTTGGCTATGGATGAAAAGTTCCTGGTGGGGGTTGGATGAACATGACCCTGGCCATGTGTAGGCGGTTTTTGCTGGATGAACAAGACCCTGTGGTAGCACGCGGTTGCCGCTGGATGAACAAGACCCCGTGGTAGTACGTGGTTGCGCTGGATGAACAGGACCCCGAGGAGGCCGCTACACACCCAGCCAGTTGGGGTGGATGAACAGGACCCCGTGGAGGCTAGATGAACAGTAGCCCGTAGATGAATAGTGGCTGGTGGAGGCTGGAGGAAGTCGACGGTGGATGAACAGTAGCCCATGGAGTCCCGTTTTGCGGTACGCCACACACCCCTCCGATGAACAGGACCCCATTTTGATCGTAGACGGTTGGAGAGAAGTCCGTTTCCTCCGTTTTGCGGTACACCAGACCCCTCCCGATGAATAGAACCCCATTTTGACCATAGGCGGTTGGAGAGAAATCCGTTTCCTCCATTTTGTGGTACGCCATACCCCTCCGGATAAACATGACCCCATTTCGACTGTAGGCTGTCAAAGAGAACGTTGTTTCCTCCGTTTTGCGGTACGCGAGACCCCGAGTCGATCAACAGGACCCGGTTTGGGCTGCTCCATCCAAGTCAGTTGGCTCCTGATGAACAAGACGCATTCCAACCCA
The DNA here is from genome assembly GCF_018294505.1 of Triticum aestivum. Taxonomy (NCBI): domain Eukaryota; kingdom Viridiplantae; phylum Streptophyta; class Magnoliopsida; order Poales; family Poaceae; genus Triticum; species Triticum aestivum. The sequence goes on along the minus strand of NC_057809.1, from coordinate 551,253,682 downwards.
GTCGCTTGCCTCCCGATGAACATGACTGCTACTTCTTAATCATGCGTTGGTTTTTCCCTTGAAGAGGAAAGGGTGATGCGGCAAAGTAGAGATAAGTATATCCCTCAGTTAGAGAACTAAGGTATCAATCCAGTAGGAGACAATGCACAAATCACCAATACCTGCACAAACAATCAAACAACTTGCACCCAACGCGATAAAGGGGTTGTCAATCCCTTCACTGTCACTTGCAAAAGTGAGATCTGATAAAGATAAATGAAAGTAAACAAATGATAAAGTAAATATTTTTGGTTTATAGATCGGAATGTAAAAGATTGCAAAATAGTAGATCGGAAACTAATATGAAGGAAAATAGTAGATCGGAAACTTATATGATGGAAAATAGACCCGGGGCCCATAGGTTTCACTAGAGGCTTCTCTCAAGATAGCAAATAATATGGTGGGTGAACAAATTACTGTCGAGCAATTGATAGAAAAGCGCAAAGTTATGATGATATCTAAGGCAATGATTATGAAATATAGGCATCACGTCTGTATCAAGTAGACCGAAACAATTTTGCATCTACTACTCCACACATCGACCGACTCATGCCTACATCTAGAGTATTAAGTTCATGAAGAACAGAGTAACACATTAAGTAAGATGACATGATGTAGAGGAATAAACTCAAGCAATATGATGTAAACCCCATCTTTCTATCCTCGATGGCAAAAATAGAATACGTGCCTTGATGTCCCTACTGTCACTGGGAAAGGACACCGCAAGATTGAACCCAAAGCTAAGCACTTCTCCCATTGCAAGAAAAACCAATCTAGTTGGCCAAACCAAACCGATAGTTCGAAGAGAATTACAAAGATATCAAATCATCCATAGAAGAATTCAGAGAAGATTCAAATAATATTCATAGATAAGTTGATCATAAATCCACAATTCATCGGATCTTGACGAACACGCCGCAAAAGAAGATTACATCGGATAGATCTCCAAGAACATCGAGGAGAACATGGTATTGAGAATCAAAGAGAGTGAGAAGAAGCCATCTAGCTACTAGCTATGGATCCGTAGGTGTGAGGTAAACTACTCACGCTTCATTGGAAGGGCAATAGAGTTGTTGTAGAAGCCCTCCATGATAGAATCCCCCTCCGGCAGGGTGCTGGAAAAGGTCTCTAGATGGGATCTCACGGATTCAGAAGGTTGCGGCGGTGGAAAAGTGTTTTTGTGGATACTTTTGGTGGTTTGGGAATATATGTGAATATATAGGTGAACGAATTAGGTCAAGGGAGTCATGGGGGGCCACAAGGCAGGGGGCACGCCCTCCACCCTTGTGGCCGCCTCGTGGCTCCTCCGACTTGATCTCCAAGTCTCCTGGGTGTCTTCTAGTTCAAGAAAAATCATCGCGAAGGTTTTATTTCGTTTGGACCCAGTTTGGTATTCCTTCTCCATGAAGCTAAAAAACAAGGAAAAACAGAAACTGGCACTAGGCTCTAGGTTAATAGGTTAGTCCCAAAAATAATATAAAATAACATATTAATGCATATAAAACATCCAAAATAGATAATATAATAACATGGAACAATAAAAAATTATAGATACGTTGAAGATGTACCAAGCATCCCCAAGTTTAATTCCTGCTCGTCCTTGAGTAGGTAAATGATAAAAACGGAATTTTTGATGTGGAATTCTACCTAACATATTTATCCATGTAATTTTTCTTTATTGTAGCATGAATGTTTAGATCCGTAAGATTCAAAACAAAAGTTTAATATTGACATAAAAACAATAATACTTCAAGCATACTAACAAGGCAATTATGTCTTCTCAAAATAACATGGCCAAAGAAAGCTTATCCCTACAAAATCATATAGTCTGGATATGCTCCATCCTCATCAGACAAAATATTCAAATCATGCACAACCCCGATGACAAGCTAAGCAACTGTTTCATACTTTTGGTGTTCTCAAACTTTTTCAACTTTCACGCAATACATGAGCATGAGCCATGGACATAACACTATAGGTGGAATAGAATATGGTGGTTGTGGAGAAGACAAAAATAAGGAGATAGTCTCACATCAACTAGGCATATCAACGGGCTATGGAGATGCCCATCAATAGATATCAATGTGAGTGAGTAGGGATTGCCATGCAACGGATGCACTAGAGATATAAGTGTATGAAAGCTCAAAAGAAAACTAAGTGGGTGTGCATCCAACTTGCTTGCTTATGAAGACCTAGGGCAATTTGAGGAAGCCCATCGTTGGAATATACAAGCCAAGTTCTATAATGAAAAATTCCCACTAGTATATGAAAGTGAGAACATAGGAGACTCTCTATCATGAATATCATGGTGCTACTTTGAAGCACAAGTGTGGAAAAAGGATAGTAACATTACCCCTTCTCTCTTTTTCTCTCATTTTTTATTCTCCTTTTTTGGAGACTCTTTTCTCTTTTTTTGGAGACTCTTTTGGCCTCTTTTTTATTGCTCACATGGGACAATGTTCTAATAATGATGATCATCACATTTTTATTTATTTACAACTCAAGAATTACAACTCGATACTTAGAACAAAATATGACTCTATATGAATGCCTCCGGTGGTGTACCAAGATGTGCAATGACTCAAGAGCGACATGTATAAAAAATGATGAAAGGTGGCTTTGCCACAAATACGATGTCAACTACATGATCATGCAAAGAAATATGACAATGATGGAACATGTCATAATAAAATGGAATGGTGGAAAGTTTCATGGCAATATATCTCGGAATGGCTATCGAAATGCCATAATAGATAGGTATGGTGGCTGTTTTGAGGAAGGTATATGGTGGGTTTATGGTTCCAGCAAAAGTTGCGTGGTACCAGAGAGGCTAGCAATGGTGGAAGGGTGAGACAGTACTGCAGGATGTTGCTAATGCGACACTACGATTAGAGACCCTTCGACGAAATTGTGTGCGATGCAATAATCGCAAACAGTGATGTAAAAACCCATCAAAAAAGATGCAAAACGTTTGCGATGACGAATGCATCAAACACGGTTCAGAATTTAGTTGTGTGTGCGATGAGGGGCATACGGTTTAGTTCAATGAACTATTTGCGATGAGGCAGAAGAACAGAAACGGGCAGCCAGATGAAGGTGTGTGCGATATACAACATACAATTCACTTGGATGAACTGTTTGCGATTGATGAATTCATCACTAACGGGTTACCTAGTGCGGTCCATGTGTGTTGTGATATGCTCTGTCTGCAGAACATCTATGCTTTGTGTACAGAAGAACAACATATATATATATACTTGTAACATGACATGATTGCAATACCAAATTAAACATCCAATTACGTTATATAACAAATACTATAAATATTGCAAGGTTCAAATTCAAAGATTACAATGCCCAAATTCAAACATTGCAAACATCGTCATTTTTGCAAAGGGATCAGCCGCTGAGAAGTCATGTTTGGGTTTGACACAATGACTTCCAATTGCTCTGTCATATGCTCTTCCAATACAAAGTTTAGCTTTTTGGAGCCTCTTCCATTCTGTAGTACCCGCCGGCTCTGATCAACATATCATTCATCTTTCCTAATTAAATGCGTGTTCAACCTCAGTACCCTCAGCGCCCTTGCTCTGGCAAGAAATAACCTGGCAAGTGTAATATCCAGTAAGGTCCCTCGGTAGGGATTCAAAGTAATATTTGAGAGATGCAGATCCAGGAATTCTATGTGTTTGTCGTTATAAACATTATCCACCTCCGGGCCTACTATTATCTGCAAAAGAAGAGAGCGTGTTAGTGCCTACATGTAGTTTTGAACACTACTACATGCCTATTTGGTTTGCGGGATTTGTAAAATGCACCAACATGCCATCTTCGGTCATGATTAACATGGGCATTTGATTACAATCTAGAAACATGTAGCTTTCTTCACAAGAGGTTGGATTGGATGAAAAATTATCCAACTCAAAAGATATAAGTGAAGCACGTAGAGTATTCTAATAAATTCCAATTCATGTGTGTATCTTCCAAAAGGTGTGTACAACAAGGATGATTGTGGTAATCTAAAAAGCAATGACTCAAATCATACAAGACGCTCCAAGAAAAACACATATCATGTGGCGAATAAAAATATAGCTCCAAGTAAAGTTACCGATGGACGAAGACGAAAGAGGGGATGCCTTCCGGGGCATCCCCAAGCTTAGGCTTTTGGTTGTCCTTGGATTTTACCTTGGGTTGCCTTGGGCATCCCCAAGCTTAGTCTCTCGCCACTCCTTGATCCATAATCCATCAAATCTTTACCCAAAACATGAAAACTTCACAACACAAAACTTAAAAGAAAATCTCGTGAGCTCTGTTAGTAAAAGAAAACAAACCACCACTTCCAGGTACTGTAATGAACTCATTCTTTATTTATGTTGGTGTTAAACCTACTTTATTCCAACTTTTCTATGGTTTATAAACTCTATTACTAGCCATAGACTCATCAAAATAAGCAAACAACACACGAAAAACAGAATCTGTCAAAAACAGAACAGTCTGTAGTAATCTGTAGGTCTCGAATACTTCTGGAACCCCAAAAATTCTGAAATAAGTTGCTGGACGTGAGGAATTTATCTATTAATCATCTTCAAAAAGAATTAACTAAATATAACTCTCCAATAAAAATGGCAGCAAATCTCGTGAGCGCTAAAGTTTCTGTTTTTTACAGCAAGATCACAAAGACTTTCCCCAAGTCTTCCCAAAGGTTCTACTTGGCACAAAAACTAATTGAAAGCATGAAACCACATCTAAACAGAGGCTAGATGTATTATTTATTACTAAACAGAATCAAAAAGCAAGAAACAAAAATAAAATTGGTTGCCTCCCAACAAGCGTTATCGTTTAACGCCCCTAGCTAGGCATAAAAGCAAGGGTAGATCTAGGTATTCCCATCTTTGGTATTTATCTTTTTAATGGAGGTATGCTCGGGTCCGGGAGGTTCCTTACGTTTTCCTTCATACTCGGAGATTTTTAGATCTAGAGCATCCAACCGCTTATTGCAAAGTGTAATCAATGTATTCATGCGGTGAAGGTCCCCCCCCAACATTTTTAAGAGGTTCAATAGACTTTTGCAATTCGCATAATTTCTCTAAGATTTGGGTTCCCTCAGGAGATGGTCCCTTTTGTGGGGGAATTATTCCTACTATCCCTTCTATAATTTCATAAGCAACACTGGGATCAATATCAATAAAATTCCCTTTGGCGGCAAAATCAAGGAGTTGCCTATGGGGTATGGTGAGCCCAATATAAAAATTACGAAGTAAAATCTTAGAGTCTCCCTCTATAGTGCAATCATGATAAGATTTTATCATCCTATACCAAGCATCTTTTAAGTTTTCTCCTTGTCTTTGTTTGAAGTGGAGGACTTCAAAATTGGGACACAGAGGAGTAGATAAAGGACTAGCCATAACGATGAAGCAAGCGAAAGAAAAGGCCAAAGGAAAAGAGGGTGAATAAAACGGCAAGGGTGAAGTGGGGGAGAGGAAAACGAGAGGCAAATGGCAAATAATAATGCGAGGGATAAGAGTTTGTGATGGGTACTTGGTATGTCTTGACTTGTGCATAGACTCCCCGGCAACGGCGCCAGAAATCCTTCTTGCTACCTCTTGAGCACTGCGTTGGTTTTCCCTTGAAGAGGAAAGGGTGATGCAGCAAAGTACCGTAAGTATTTCCCTCAGTTTTTGAGAACCAAGGTATCAATCCAGTAGGAGGCCACACGCAAGTCCCTCGTACCTACACAAACAAATAAGAACCACGCAACCAACGCGATAAAGGGGTTGTTAATCCCTTCACGGTCACTTACGAGAGTGAGATCTGATAGAGATAATAATGATAAGATAAATATTTTTGGTATTTTTATGATATAGATTGAAAGTAAAGATTGCAAAGTAAAAATAGATTGGAAACTTATATGATGGAAAATAGACCCGGAGGCCATAGGTTTCACTAGTGGCTTCTCTCATAGGAAGACAGAAAGATAAACAATAAGTATCTAAACACTTACGATTCAGCAAGGGGCTTCGCCCTGGGAGGTTTTTTGGGGACCGGTTCGGCATATGAGTCCAAACAGTCCTGGAGGGTCATTGTAAGTGCATCTAGTGCCCCATAGTGATTTTGGTGTATTGAAGACTTATAGGTTAAGGGACTAATGTGTTTATGAGTGTACACAGGTCTATGAGTCTATGAGGAGTTTGATATTTACAGAGAAAGTCGACCCCTAAAAATGAAGTTCTTCGACTGAAGACTTTGGCTTTCTGAAGACTTTGAAAGTGAAGAAATTGGTGCAATCCTGAAGACTTAGTATTCATTCGCGGAGCATGAAGCAAGAAGACTTTTGTTTTCGTAGTTTCATTTTCTCTTTCTTGAGTCATAGGAAACACCGTACTGTTAAAGGGGGTCGAGGAAATACTAAGGGAAAATTTCCATGTGATGCTCAACTCAAATCCTACCTACCAATCCCTTCGAGTGAAGCCATTGGAAATCTCATACAGTTCAGTCAAATTTCTTCAGTGACAGAGACGAAGTTCTTATGGTCTCTGAGGAATTTGTTCTGACTAAGGAGTTAGGAATTCACTAGTGCGGATTGCCTACACAGTGAGGAACATGGTAGCCCTGCGGAATTTGATACTCAAAATTCCGACCGTTGTTGTGCTATGCGCCAGCTGTCCCAAAATATCTACCCACTTAACGGTCATATCATTGAAGGGCATTTATGTCTTATCATGTCGGGCTGCTCCCTAGGCTATAAATAGCCGCCCCCTACAACCACTAGCTGGTTGGCTGCTCCGGGAGAAACTGGCACTTGTCATTTGAGAGCATCCCATCCTCCGAGGACTTTGAGTGAAAATCATCAAGTGAGGAAAACCCAAATCCAAACACCTACAAACCCCAAGTGATTGAGCATCACTGAAGAGATTGATCCTGCGTGGATCCGATGCTTGTTACCTTTGAAGACTGTGCATCTTCCAGACGGTTAGGCGTCATGGTCTAGAGCATCCAAGAGGAAATCGTGGATTGCCGAGTGACCAAGTCTGTGAAGGTTTGGAAGTCACCTGAAGACTTACCACAAGTGATTGGGCGAGGTCTGTGTGACCTTAGCTCAAGGGGAATACGGTGAGGACTGAGTGTTCTGAATTGTGTGTTCAGAACTGGGTGTCCAGGACTATGTGTCCTCAGGTTTAAATACCTAGCCGCCCTAACCAGACGTACAACTGTCATAGCAGTTGGAACTGGTCTACCAAATCATTGTCTTCACCAAGTTACCTGGTTCCATTTCCTTAACCCTTCTATTTCCTCAGTTCATTTTCTTCAGTCTGTTTTGTCTTATCCTGTGTTATCCTGTGTTTACGCTTTTTGTATTCTGTACTTGTTTTCATTTCATCATGGAGACCATGCTCATGCACTACTATGTTTACTTCTGAGTACTTATTCCGCTGCAAGTAGTTCTTCACTCAGGAATTTCCTCACCCGCAAATTGCTTAGTGAATAATTCATAAAAATCGCCTATTCACCCCCTCTAGTCGATATAACGCACTTTCAATTGGTATCAGAGCAAGGTACTCCCTTGTTCTATGTGATTTTGGTTTAACCGCTTGGAGTTTTAGTTATGTTGACCACAGGTATGATCAAGGTTTCTTCTAGGTATCCTACCTTTGATGGGACGGACTACCCCTACTGGAAGAATAAGATGTACATGCATCTTGAGGCAATTGATAACGATCTCTGGTACGTTGTGGAGAATGGTGTTCCCTCTGTCACTCCCACCATCAATGCTGCTGATGTGAAGAGATTCAAGCAACTCGACTCTCAAGCGAAGAATATCATATGTGGCCATCTGAGCAAAGGGCAGTATGGCAGAGTGAGTGCTCTAGAGACAGCTAAGCTTATCTGGGACAGGCTGTCCAAGGTCAATGAGGGAGTCTCAACACAGCGTGACTCTCGAGTTGACATTCTTCGAAATCTCTTCAACCGCTTCAAGAGACTCGACAATGATAATGTTCAGCAAACCTTCAATCGCCTCACTGACATCTCAAATGAGCTTCAAGCACTTGGTGCCGCTGATATCACCGGCCATGAGGTGGTGAAGAAATTGCTGAGATCGCTTGATCCCTCATTTGATACCTTGGCATTGATGATACAAGAACATGGAGACTACAAGTCACTTGATCCCGCTGATATCCTCGAGAGACTAAACACTCATGAGTTCCAGCTTGCTGAGAAGAGAGATCTCTATGGACCAAGTTATGGTAGATCATAGGCTCTGAAGGCCAAGGCAGTATCTGAATCTAATGGTGAAGATTCTGACAGCAGCCTTGGTGACCCTGAAGAACTGAGCCAGGAGCTAGCAATGCTCGTGAGGAAGTTCCAAAAGTTTTCAAGACAAGGTCGTTTTGGTAAATCCTCAAGAGGTGGTGACTTGAGATCAGATTCCTCATCCCATGATTACAAGAAGAGACTCTGCCATAAATGCAAAAAACCTGGACACTGCATTCAAGATTGCCCTCAATGGGAAAAGGAATCGAAGAAGAAGAAGTACAAGGATTACAGTTCTGATGATTCAAAGAAGAAGAAGAAATCTTCAAAGTCCTCGTCATCAAGACCTTCAAGGTCCTCATGTCACAAGAAGAGCAGCTCCAAGAAGGCTCGAGCATTCATTGGCAAGGAAATGGATTCTGAGGCTGAATCTGAAGAAAATGAGGAAGAGGAGGAATGTGAGGAGTCAGACTCTGGTGTTGTGAGCCTAGCCCTCGCTACCGCGTTCGTTAGCAAGTCCATCTTCAACTCTGAAGAAAAGGACGTCCCCAACACTACTGATGACGGCGATGAGGAATACGCTCCCACCTATTGCTTCATGGCAAAAAGCTCAAAGGTACTCAAATATCCCTCATCTGAATCTAGTGAGAATGAATCTGATGAAAACCTCAAACCCAGCTATTCTAAACTTGCTAAGATTGCTGTGAAACTGCAAAAGGCTCTTGAAAAGGTTCAAAATATGCTAGATAAAAGCGATGATATGTTAGGCGAGGAAATGGATCGCACTAAAATCTTGACTGAAAATCTTCAGAGACTTCAGTCCAAGTTTAACAATCTTCAAGCTCATCATAACACTCTCCTATCTGATCATGAGAAGCTTTCTTATGAATTTCTTCAAAGAAAGCAAGATCTTGAGAAGCTAAGAGTGAGTTATGAAGATCTTCAGAAGGAGCATGATTCATTACTTGCTCAACAGATCAGCGCTTCTCAGGATGAATTTGTTTCCTCCATGTTTGAAGTGCATTGAACGTGAAACTGCTAATTCTTCACCTGAATGCTCAAATACTTCCATTGCTACAAATTCTTCAACTGCCTCTGCTATCACTAATTCCTCATCTGAGGACATTGCTAGTATCACTGATGATGCAGGGCTGAAGGAGTTGTATATGACAGACATGTACAAAATCCTCAAAGGGCATCAGGCTCTGTGTGACGTGCTTAAAAAGCAGATCCTCAACAGGAACCCTAGGAAAGAGGGTATTGCCTTTGAGAGGAAAATCAATGCTGATGGGACCTACTGGAAACCTGAGCAGTATCCCAAAACCTCATGGGTTGCTGCAAAGGGACCTTCAGTGGATCCATCTACTTTATCTGGCTTTACATGTGAATCTTCATATTCTTCTGATGAGTCCATTGACTCTAACTATAAACTGTTCAAAAATCAGAATGGTGAAGTATTTGTTAGATATGTAGGCACTAACTGCAGGACCGGTCCTTCTATGAAGAAAATCTGGGTTCCCAAAAGGTGCCTTGAAATTCTTCACGTGAATGTCATCATGACACCACCTGTGAAGAATAGGAACCCCAGATCAAATTCTTCATATGGATCCAAGTCCTCATATGGACCAAACTCCTCTCATGGATCAAATTCCTCAAAAGGATCAAAGTCCTCATATGAACATCATCGTGCTAACCCGTTTGTTTCACAGGGAAAATCTAAGGATAATGGATATGGACATTATTCATCAAATCATTATGTCCATAAGTCCTCGAAGAATTTCTCTTCCTACTCTTATGCTTATCCTAACCCCTCTTATGTGAAACGAAGTGGATTGGCGTCTATGCCACCTTTCTCTTATGGAGCTCGCAGAATGATGAACTCTTTGCCACCCCTTCAGATGTGGGTGGTGAAGAAAAAGAACTAATCTCTTATGCAGGGTCAGATCTCCAAACGGACTTAATCGTCTGAAGAATTTGCTGGAGACCTGAATATGCTTGAAAGGATGCAAGCTAATCATGAAGAAATGAATTTTCATTTCTCACGTCCTCATATTGTTTTATCTGTTCTATTGTCTAATGAAATTGATACCATATTCTTCATTGGTGAACTATATGAGTTCATAAGTTCCACTAATTCATCTGCAGGATGATCAACCCAAAGCCACTGAGACGGTCCTCGATAGTGGATGTACAAATCACATGACTGGTGACAGGAGCCTATTGATGGACACTACTTTATCTCCATCACATCTGAAGCATATCACCTACGCTGACAAAGGAAAAAGCAAGGTATTGGGTCTAGGTAAGGTTGCAATCTCAAAGGATCGACACATGGACAAAGTCATGCTTGTTGTGTCCTTAGGGTTCAACCTCATGTCTGTCTCAATGCTTTGTGATCTTGATATGGTGGTTGTCTTTGGCAAGTATCGTTGTGTTGTGATCATGGAAACTGACAATTCCAAAGTCTTCGAAGGCTTTAGGAGAGGAGATTTGTATATTGTTGATTTCTCTACAGGACGACAACCTGCTACACGTCTTCTTGCAAAAGCTTCAGAAGGCTGGCTATGGCATCAACGACTTGGTCATGCTGGCATGAGGAATCTGCACACGCTCGCGAAGAAGAAGCATGTCATTGGCATTGAAAATGTTAGATTCCTCAAGGATCACTTATGCGGAGCCTGTGAAGCTGGAAAGATGACCAAGGCCAAGCATCCAGCAAAGACTATCATGACTACTACTCAACCATTTGAATTGCTTCACATGGATCTCTTTGGCCCTACTCACTATGCCACATTTACCAATGCCGCATCTTTATATGGCTTTGTTATTGTTGATGATTACTCTCGATATACATGGGTCCATATTATCACTTACAAAACTGAAGTGTAGGAAGTCTTCAAACGATTTTCCTCGAGGGCTTCAACTAACTTTGGTGTGAAGATCAAGCACATCAGGAGTGATAATGGAACTGAGTTCAAGAACACTGGCCTTGATGTCTATCTTGATGAACTTGGTATTACTCATGAGTTATCTGCTCCTTATACTCCTCAGCAAAATGGCGTCGTGGAGCGCAAGAACAGGACTCTTGTTGAGATGGCCTGCACTATGCTTGATGAGTACAAGACGCCTCCTCGCTTCTGGCCTGAGGCAATTGATACCGCGTGCCACATCATCAACAGGGTATATCTTCACAAATTCTTCAAGAAGACAACATATGAACTTCTCACTGACAAGAAACCCAATGTGAGTTATTTCAAAGTCTTCGATGCTAAATGTTGGATTAGAGATCCTCATCACAGTTCTAAATTTGCACCGAAAGCACATGAAGGTTTTATGCTTGGTTATGGTAAGGACTCGCACACCTACAAAGTCTTCAACACCTGTCATCACAAGGTTGTTGAGATTGTAGATGTGCGGTTCGATGAGACTAATGGCTCGCAAAGAGAGCACCTACTTCCTGTGACAGATGAAATACCTCATGAGGAATCTATTAAGCTCAAGGCTACAGAGGATGTCATTCCTACTGAAGAATCAACTGAAGAGGTTATTCCAGAGCATGAAGAATGTCATGCTAATGCACCTGAGGAAAATGCTGCTGAAAAAAATGCTGATCAAATTCCTTAATGTCAACCCGCTCATCCTCACGTCACAAATGAAGTGCAAATTGAGAAAATCATCAGCGACATCAACATTTCAGGTCCTCTCACACGCTCAAGAGCTTCACATTTATCTAACTTCTGTGGGCACTTTGCTTTCGTCTCTATCACAGAGCCCACTAAGGTAGATGAAGCATTTCTGGAGCCTGAGTGGATTCAAGCTATGCAAGAGGAATTACATCAATTCGAGCTCTACAACGTCTGGGAATTTGTCAAACGTCTAGATCCTCGCAAGCACAATATCATTGGCACAAAGTGGATCTACCGCAACAAGCAAGATGAAAATGGCCTTGTGGTGAGGAATAAGGCATGGCTTGTAGCTCAAGGCTACACACAGGTTTGAAGATCCAAAGTATCCTGACAAAGTCTTCAGACTCAATAAGGCCCTCTATGGCCTCAAGCAGGCCCCACGGGCGTGGTATGATACTTTGAAGGAATTCCTCATGAAGAAAGGCTTCAAACCCGGTTCACTTGACCCAACTCTTTTCACTAAATCTTATGATGTGATGAATTTGCCTATATGATGAGTGAAGAATATCAAATGTCTATGATGGGAGAATTGAAATTCTTCTCAGGTCTTCTGATTCATCAACAGCACAATGGCATATTCATATCTCAGGAGAAATACCTCAAGGATGTACTGAGGAAATTCGGCATGCAAGATTGCAAAGGAGTCAAAATCCCAATGCCCACAAATGGCCATCTATGCACTGATGAAAATGGTATTGACTTCAATCAAAAGGTATACCGCTCCGTGATTGGTTCTTTATTGTACTTATGTGCATCTAGGCCAGATATTATGCTTAGTGTTTGCATGTGTGCCCGATTTCAAGCTACACCGAAGGAATCACACCATAAAGCTGTGAAGCATATTCTTTGATATCTAGCTCACACACCAACACTTGGATTATGGTACCCCAAGGGCCCGGCTTTTGATCTCATTGGATTTTCAGACTCTGACTATGGTGGTGATCGTGTGGATCGCAAGTCAACATCTGGCACATGCCATTTCCTCGGACGATCTTTGGTCTGTTGGTCCTCGAAGAAATAGAACTGCGTATCATGATGTCTACTACACAACCTTCTTCTTGTAGACGTTGTTGGGCCTCCAAGTGCAGAGGTTTGTAGGACAGTAGCAAATTTCCCTCAAGTGGATGACCTAAGGTTTATCAATCCGTAGGAGGCGTAGGATGAAGATGATCTCTCTCAAGCAACCCTGCAACCAAATAACAAAGAGTCTCTTGTGTCCCCAACACACCCAATACAATGGTAAATTGTATAGGTGCACTAGTTCGGCGAAGAGATGGTGATACAAGTGCAATATGGATAGTAGATAATAGTTTTTGTAATCTGACAATATAAAAACAGCAAGGTAACGAATGATAAAAGTGAGCGCAAACGGTATTGCAATGCTAGGAAATAAGGCCTAGGGTTCATACTTTCACTAGTGCAAGTCCTCTCAACAATAATAACATAATTGGGTCACATAACTATCCCTCAACATGCAACAAAGAGTCACCCCAAAGTCACTAATAGCGGAGAACAAACGAAGAGATTATGGTAGGGTACGAAACCACCTCAAAGTTATTCTTTCCAATCAATCCGTTGGGCTGTTCCTATAAGTGTCACAAACAGCCCTAGAGTCCGTACTAGAATAACACCTTAAGACACAAATCACCCAAAACCCTAATGTCACCTAGATACTCCAATGTCACCTCAAGTATCCGTGGGTATGATTATATGATATGCATCACACAATCTCAGATTGATCTATTCAACCAACACAAAGGACCTCAAAGAGTGCCCCAAAGTTCTACCGGAGAATCACGACGAAAACGTGTGCCAACCCCTATGCATAGGTTCATGGGCGGAACCCGCAAGTTGATCACCAAAACATACATCAAGTGAATCACGTGATATCCCATTGTCACCACAGATACGCACGACAAGACATACATCAAGTGTTCTCAAATCTTTAAAGACTCAATCTGATAAGATTACTTCAAAGGGGAAACTCAATTCATTACAAGAGAGAAGAGGGGGAGGAGAAACATAAGATCCAACTATAATAGCAAAGCTCGTGATACATCAAGATCGTGCCAAAGCAAGAACACGAGAGAGAGAGAGAGAGAGAGATCAAACACATAGCTACTGGTACATACCCTAAGCCCCGAGGGAGAACTACTCCCTCCTCGTCATGGAGAGTGCCGGGATGATGAACATGGCCACCGGTGAGGGTTCCCCCTCCGACAGGGTGCCGGAACAGGGTCCCGATTGACTTTTGGTGGCTATGGAGGCTTCTGGCGGCGGAACACCCGATCTATTCTCCGTTCCGAAAGTTTTAGGGTATATGGAGTTATATAGGCAAAAGAATCACGTCAGGGGAGCCACGGGGGCCCCACGAGGCAGGGGGGCGTGCCCTAGGGGGGTGGGCGCGCCCCCCACCCTCGTGGGCAGCTCCCGTATCTTCTGACGTGGGGTCCAAGTCCATCAGGTGTGTTTCCTTCCAAAAATAACTCCTCCAATTGAGTTCATTCCGTTTCAACTCCGTCTGATATTCCTTTTCTTCAAAACATTGAAATAGGCATAAAACAGCAAATCTGGGCTGGGCCTCCGGTTAATAGGTTAGTCCCAAAAATATATAAAAGTGGATAATAAAGCCCAATATTGCCCAAAACAGTAGATAATATAGCATGGAGCAATCAAAAATTATAGATACGTTGGAGACGTATCAAGCATCCCCAAGCTTAATTCCTGCTCGTCCTCGAGTAGGTAAATGATAAAAAGATAATTTTTGATGTGGAATGCTAGTTGGCATAATTTCAATGTAATTCTTCTTACTTGTGATATGAATATTCAGATCCATAAGATTCAAGACAAAAGTTCATATTGACATAGAAATAATAATACTTCAAGCATACTAACAAACCAATCATGTCTTCTCAAAATAACATGGCCAAATAAGGTTATCCCTACAAAATCATATAGTCTGGATATGCTCCATCTTCACCACACAAAATATTTAAATCATGCACAACCCCGATGACAAGCCAAGCAATTGTTTCATACTTTTGATGTTCTCAAACTTTTTCAATCTTCACGCAATATATGAGCGTGAGCCATGGATATAGCACTATAGGTGGAATAGAATGGTGGTTGTGGAGAAGACAAAAAGGAGGGGAAGATAGTCTCACATCAACTAGGCGTATCAACGGGCTATGGAGATGCCCATCAATAGATATCAATGTGAGTGAGTAGGGATTGCCATGCAACGGATGCACTAGAGCTATAAATGTAAGAAAGCTCAAAAAGAAACTAGTGGGTGTGCATCCAACTCGCTTGCTCACGAAGACCTAGGGCATTTTGAGGAAGCCCATCATTGGAATATACAAGCCAAGTTATATAATCAAAGATTCCCACTAGTATATGAAAGTGACAACAGAGGAGACTCTCTATCATGAAGATCATGGTGCTACTTTGAAGCACAAGTGTGGAAAAAGGATAGTAGCATTGCCCCTTTTTATTATTTTTATTTTTTTATTTTGCCTTTCTCCTTTTTTTATGGCCTTTCTCTTTTTTTATTTGGCCTTTCTTTTTTATGGCCTTTCTCTTTTTTTATTTGGCCTTTCTTTTTTATGGCCTTTCTCTTTTTTTTATTTGGGACAATCCTCTATTAATGATGATCATCACACTTCTATTTATTTACAACTCAATGTTTACAACTCGATACTAGAACAAAGTATGACTCTATATGAATGCCTCCGGCGGTGTACCGGGGTGTGCAATGATGCATGAGTGACATGTATGAAAGAATTATGAACGGTGGCTTTGCCACAAATACAATGTCAACTACATGGTCATGCTAGGCAATATGACAATGATGAAGCATGTCATAATAAACGGAATGGTGGAAAGTTTCATGGCAATATATCTCGGAATGGCTATGGAAATGACATAATAGGTATGTATGGTGGCTATTTTGAGGAAGGTATATGGTGGGTTTATGGTACCGGCGAAAGTTGCGCGGTACTAGAGAGGCTAGCAAAGGTGGAAGGGTGAGAGTGCGTATAATCCATGGACTCAACATTAGTCATAAAGAACTCACATGCTTATTGCAAAAATCTATTGGTTATCGAAACAAAGTACTACGCGCATGCTCCTAGGGGGATAGATTGGTAGGAAAAGACCATCGCTCGTCCCCGACCGCCACTCATAAGGAAGACAATAAATAAATAAATCATGCTCCGACTTCAACACATAACGGTTCACCATACGTGCATGCTACGGGAATCACAAACTTCAACACAAGTATCTCTCAAATTCACAACTACTCAACTAGCACGACTCTAATATCACCATCTCCATATCTCAAAACAATTATCAAGTATCAAACTTCTCATAGTATTCAACACACTCATAAGAGAATTTTATTATTCTTGAATACCTAGCATATTAGGATTTTAAGCAAATTACCATGCTACTTAAGACTCTCAAAATAATCTAAGTGAAGCATGAGAGTTCATCTATTTCTTCAAAATAAAACTACCACCATGCTCTAAAAGGTATAAGTGAAGCACTAGAGCAAATGACAAACTACCCCGAAAGATATAAGTGAAGATCAATGAGTAGTCGAATAATTGTGCAACTATGTGAAGACTCTCCCATTCAATAATTTCAGACCTTGGTATTCTATTCAAACAGCAAGCAAAGCAAAATAAAATGACATTCTAAGAATGGCAAACATCATGTAAAGAAGCAAAAACTTAGGATCAACCGAAACTAACCGATAGTTGTTGAAGAAGAAAGGTGGGATGCCAACCGGGGCATCCCCAAGCTTGAGCTTTTGTGTCTCCTTAATTCCTCTCATATCACGGTCTCCCTAAATCTCAAAAGCTTCATCCACACAAAACTCAACAAGGGCTCGTGAGATAAGTTAGTATAACCTATTGCAAAAACCTTATCATACTCTACTGTAGAAAATAACTAAAAAATTTATTCAACATTGCATACTAAATGCCTCTGCATATTTAATAGTCCTATCATCAAATAGAATCATTAAAGAAGCAAACATATGCAAACAATGCAAACATAACAGCAATCTGCCTAAACAGGATAGTCTGTAAAGAATGATGCAACATCCATACTTCCCTAGCTCCAAAAATTATGAAAGAAAATTCCCACTGTAGTAAATTTATCATGTCTTAATATGCAAAAGGTTTCAACATTTTATCACATTCTGACTTTTCTAGGGAATTATTGCAACAGAGGTAAACTTTCTGTTTTCAAACAGCAACATGTATACTTGTAACATAGGCATAGTAAAGGCTATCAATGCCACTTTTATTGAAATAAAAGATGGAAAACATTGTTATAAATAACAGCAAGCAAATCCTAACAAAATAAATTGACGCTCCAAGCAAAACACATATCATGTGGCGAATAAAAATATAGCTACAAGTAAAGTTACCGATGAACGAAGACGAAAGAGGGGATGCCTTCCGGGGCATCCCCAAGCTTAGGCTCTTGGTCATCCTTGAATATTACCTTGGGGTGCCTTGGGCATCCCCAAGCTTAGGCTCTTGCCACTCCTTATTCCATAGTCCATCGAATCCTTACCCAAAACTTGAAAACTTCACAACACAAAACTTAATAGAAAACTTGTAAGCTCCGTTAGTATAAGAAAATAAATCACCACTTCAAGGTACTATAATGAACTCATTATTTATTTATATTGGTGTTAAACCTACTGTATTCAAACTTCTCTATGGTTTATAAACTATTTTACTAGCCATAGATTCATCAAAATAAGCAAACAACACATGAAAAATAGAATCTGTCAAAAACAGAACAGTCTGTAGTAATCTGGATCGAACGTATACTTATGGAACTCATAAAATTCTCAAATAAATTGATGGACCTGAGGAATTTATCTATTAATCATCTTCAAAAATAATTAACTAAATATCACTCTCCAAATAAAAATGGCAGCAATTCTCGTGAGCGCTAAAGTTTCTGTTTTTTATAGCATGATCAACAAGACTTTCCCCAAGTCTTCCCAAAGGTTCTAGTTGGCACAAACACTAATTAAAAGCACAAAACCACATATAAACAGAGGATAGATGAATTATTTATTACTAAACAGGAACAAAAAGCAAGGAACTAAAATAAAATTGGGTTGCCTCCCAACAAGCGCTATCGTTTAATGCCCCTAGCTAGGCATGATGATTTCAATGATGCTCACAGAAAGGATAAGAATTGAAACATAAAGAGAGCATAATGAAGAATATGACTAACACATTTAAGTCTAACCCACTTCCTATGCATAGGGATTTTGTGAGCAAAAAACTTGTGGGAACAATAATCAACTAGCATAGGAGGGCAAAACAAGCATAACTTCAAAACTTTAAGCACATAGAGAGGAAACTTGATATTATTGCAATTCCTACAAGCATATATTCCTCCCTCATAATAATTTTCAGTAGCATCATGACTGAATTCAAAAATATAACCAGCACCTAAAGCATTCTTTTCATGATCTACAAGCATAGAAATTTGATTACTCTCTACATAAGCAAAATTCTTCTCATGAATAATAGTGGGAGCAAACTCAACAAAATAATTATCATGTGAGGCATAATCCAATTGAAAACTAAAATCATGACGACAAGTTTCATGGATATCATTATTCTTTATAGCATACAAGTCATCACAATAATCATCATAGATAGCAACTTTGTTCTCATAATAATTGGGACCTCTTCCGAAATAGTGGATTCATCACAAAATAAAGTCACGACCTCTCCAAATCCACTTTCATCAATATAATCATCATAAATAGGAGGCATGCTTTCATCATAATAAATTTGCTCATCCAAACTTGGGGGACAAAAAATATCATCTTCATCAAACATAGCTTCCCCAAGCTTGTGGCTTTGCATATCATTAGCATCATGGATATTCAAGGAATTCATACTAACAACATTGCAATCATGCTCATCATTCAAATATTTAGTGCCAAACATTTTATAGATTTCTTCTTCTAGCACTTGAGCACAATTACCCTTTCCATCATACTTACGAAAGATATTAAAAAGATGAAGCGTATGAGACAAACTCAATTCCATTTTTTATAGTTTTCTTTTATAAACTAAACTAGTGATAAAACAAGAAACTAAAAGACTCGATTGCAAGATCTAAAGATATACCTTCAAGCACTAACCTCCCCGGCAACGGCGCCAGAAAAGAGCTTGATGTCTACTACACAACCTTCTTCTTGTAGACGTTGTTGGACCTCAAGTGCAGAGGTTTGTAGGACAGTAGCAAATTTCCCTCAAGTGGAGGACCTAAGGTTTATCAATCCGTAGGAGGCGTAGGATGAAGATGGTCTCTCTCAAGCAACCCTGCAACCAAATAACGAAGAGTCTCTTGTGTCCCCAACACACCCAATACAATGGTAAATTGTATAGGTGCACTAGTTCGGCGAAGAGATGGTGATACAAGTGCAATATGGATAGTAGATAATAGTTTTTGTAACCTGAAAATATAAAAACAGCAAGGTAACTAATGATAAAAGTGAGCACAAATGGTATTGCAATGCTAGGAAATAAGGCCTAGGGTTCATACTTTCACTAGTGCAAGTCCTCTCAACAATAATAACATAATTGGATCACATAACTATCCCTCAACATGCAACAAAGAGTCACTCCAAAGTCACTAATAGAGGAGAACAAACGAAGAGATTATGGTAGGGTACGAAACCACCTCAAAGTTATTCTTTCCAATCAATCTGTTGGGCTATTCCTATAAGTGTCACAAACAGCCCTAGAGTTCGTACTAGAATAACACCTTAAGACACAAATCAACCAAAACCCTAATGTCACCTAGATACTCCAATGTCACCTCAAGTATCCGTGGGTATGATTATACGATATGCATCACACAATCTCAGATTGATCTATTCAACCAACACAAAGGACCTCAAAGAGTGCCCCAAAGTTCTACCGGAGAATCATGACGAAAACGTGTGCCAACCCCTATGCATAGGTTCATGGGTGGAACCCGCCAGTTGATCACCAAAACATACATCAAAGTGAATCATGTGATATCCCATTGTCACCATAGATACGCACGGCAAGACATACATCAAGTGTTCTCAAATCTTTAAAGACTCAATCCGATAAGATTACTTCAAAGGGGAAACTCAATTCATTACAAGAGAGAAGAGGGGGAGGAGAAACATAAGATCCAACTATAATAGCAAAGCTCGCGATACATCAAGATCGTGCCAAATCAAGAACACGAGAGAGAGAGAGAGAGATCAAACACATAGCTACTGGTACATACCCTCAGCCCCGAGGGAGAACTACTCCCTCCTCGTCATGGAGAGTGCTGGGATGATGAAGATGGCCACCGGTGAGGGTTCCCCCCTCCGGCAGGGTGTCGGAACAGGGTCCCGATTGACTTTTGGTGGCTACGGAGGCTTCTGGCGGCAGAACTCCCGATCTATTCTCCGTTTTGGAAGTGTTAGGGTATATGGAGTTATATAGGCAGAAGAAGCACATCAGGGGAGCCACGGGGGCCACACGAGGCAGCGGGTCGCGCCCCAGGGGGGTGGGCGCGCCCCCCACCCTCGTGGGCAGCTCCCGTAACTTCTGACGTTGGGTCCAAGTCCATCAAGTGTGTTTCCTTCCAAAAATAACTTCTCCAGTTGATTTCGTTCCGTTTCGACTCCGTCTGATATTCCTTTTCTTCAAAACATAGAAATAGGCATAAAACAGCAAATCTGGGCTGGGCCTCCGGTTAATAGGTTAGTCCCAAAAATAATATAAAAGTGGATAATAAAGCCCAATGTTGCCCAAAACAGTAGATAATATAGCATGGAGCAATCAAAAATTATAGATACGTTGGAGACGTATCATATCATTGTCTACTGCTGAAGCTGAGTACATTGCTGCTGGTTCTTGCTGTGCTCAACTGCTATGGATGAAGCAAACTCTCAAGGACTACGGCATCAACGTGAAGAATGTGCCACTCTACTGTGACAATGAGAGTGCCATCAAGATTGCTCATAACCCAGTTCAACACTTGTAGACAAAGCACATTCAGATTCGTCATCATTTTCTTCGTGATCATGTGTTGAAGGGCGACATCTCTATTGAGCATGTGAAGACTGAAGAACAGCTAGCTGATATCTTCACTAAGCCCTTGGATGAGAAGAGACTTAGCAAGTTGCAGTGTGAGCTAAATATCCTAGAATCTTCGAATGTTCTTTGAAAAGGACACCCATCCTAACACTGATGCAAAATTGATGACTTAGATGTGCAATACATGAAGAAATGTTTTTCTTCAATCAATGAAGACTAACACTCTAAGTGTGAAGAAATTAACGAAGAATTTGATTTTTAGAACCCTACGACAATTGTACGTGATGTCTGAAATCATCATTCTTATACGGTGGGTCATGCCACCACAAAATGTTGAAAATCTTCAATTGAGCTTTTCCACAGTTCTTTGAAATTCCTCAGTTGTTTTTCAATTTGCATTTTCTTCACCATTTCCGTCGTTTTTCTTCATTGGCTATATATATATATGTGAGTTTATGTCCTCTACAACATTCACTTATAGCTATTTCTTCATATTGCTTTTTCTGCTAAGTGAATGTGATCGGACCCTTCCCCCTCTATGTTATACTCAACCCAATCTATTCACAAATTATTCATGTGCGTTCTATTTGAAACTCGTTCAAAATCTTCATTGTGTCCTTGTCAGCTCAAGAATTTGGAAACGAAACTTTTAACTTATCCTATCTAAATTTTTTGGCTTTGCCGCTCAAACCGTTCCACATCCCACGACAACACTTATCCATTCACCCACGATCTCACATGATCTCCACTTCTCAGTACGTGGGTGACACATGGCAAGCGAATGAGAAGGGTCAGGGGCACGTTCATCCAATTTCTTCGGGCGAGCAGTTTTTTCACCGTGGCTATAAATACCCCTTCCCTTCCTCACTTCACTTTTACTCCGCTCGTTCTCACTCTAGCTCGAGCTTCTCAAACCCTAGCACCGCCACTACTTTATCATCGTCGGTGAGGGAGAGCTTCACTACCTCAACCTCGTCGCCATCGTACTCGCGCCGGCTGCGGATTTCTTCACTCCGCCGCCGCCATAGTTGTCTTCCTATGCCTAGTTAGGGCGTGGAAGATCTGAACTGACGAACTTCACATATACACCTCTCAGTTCATCGTGTTCTTCATCCAGGGTAATTAAAAGTTACTTTTACTGCCCTCTTTCATTCAAATGATAGCTAAAAAAAATCTTCAAAGGTGTTTATACTTCAAATTCATCACAAACTGAACACCTCACATGTCATCTGTTCTTGATTCATTTCTCTAAGCTATATTTTTCTTCAAGATTCCTCAAATGTGTGGATTTTCGATCTATACATCTCTGGAACCTAAGACAAAGAACGCTTAGTGAAAATCTTCAAGACTCATCTGGTCAAATTCCTCAAACTTCCTCCTTTTGGAAAAACTCTGAGAATGCATATGACCTCTCTATATTCCTCGCAACTATACTTTGTTCACAGATACTCATGTCAGCTGCTGAATCACTAGGTTCTCATCAACTTAACTCATTTGCAGCGTTCCTCGAAGAAAAGTTGCATACATCTTTATAGAATTCCATTGTTCAAATCCCTCATCTGAAGAAAATGGCTGATGGAAAGAAGCCACAGAAGGGAGGAAAGAAGCCTGAGGTCAATACTGCTTTTGAGATCCCTGATGACATATACAAGGCCTATTGCACTCCTAATGAGGCCACTCATGGAAAGGAAACCAAGAATGAGCGCAAAGTTTTTTTTCTTCTTCTCCTCTATTCCTTTCTTCTTCTCCTCTTTTTCTTCTTCTTTATCTTCTCCTCTAGCTATTTTCCTTTCTTCTTCTCCTCTTTTTATTTTTCTTAGTTTTCTTATGTCTTATTGTGTATATTGTTTCTTTGTGTATATTATGTATATATGTCAGTATATATATTGTGTATATTGCTTCTTTTCAGATTTTTTTCATATATATGTTTGTATTTTGTATTTTATCGGGTCGTCGTCGTCGATATACCCCTCCCGATAACTTCAACATGAGGGGGGGGGGGTCGATATATATACCACCTCCCGATAACTTCAACATGAGGGGGGGCCGATATACCCTAAATAGCAAGTATCGTCGGTGTGAGATACATGTGGCCGTCGGTGTCAGACACTACATCCACGTCCCACAAGTGACGCGGGCTTCGACGCCCATGTCACTTGTGGGACGTGGATGTAGTGTCCGACACCGACGGCCACATGTATCTCACACCCATGATACTTGCTATTTAGGGTTTCCTCTACCGCTCGGCGACCCTCGACGACCCTCGTTCCCGATAAAAAAAGAGGAAGAAGAAGAAAAAAAAGAGGAGAAGAAAGAATAGAGGAGTTACTCCTCTATTCTTTCTTCTCCTCTTTTTTTTCTTCTTCCTCTTCTTTTTTTATCCTTGAAGCGTTGTCGAGGCCACCCCAAACCCTAGAGAAGCAGCGTCGAGGCCACCCCAAACCCTAGAGAAGCAGCGTCGAGGCCACTAATTAATATTAGTTCTACGTTTGCCACTAATATATCCATCTGTCATGTTTGAATAATAACTGCCATGTTGTAAATATTTGTAGAAACTATGGACACCGCCCGAGACGAAGTACAAGAAGAGTTGTTGGGGGACATAATCGCACGAGGAAGTGATGCCGTCTGCTCGTTGTTTCTCAACGACACCGATGGTCTGGAAGCAGCTGGCTATGATTATGATGGCTCCGGTGACCTAATGCCGGTGCAAGAAGGAGACCGTGAGGACGGCTCCGGTGACCCAATGCCGGTGCAAGAAGGAGACCGTGATGACGTCTCCGGTGACCGAACCGAGTCCGGCCAGGTATATATATATATTAGTTAAGCTTGTGCTGACTAGCTAATTGATGCATTCATTGTTTTGGTATGTACACATATTAATTAAGTCTTTGTTCTTTTTTCTAGCCCTCCGGATCAAGCACAACTTCGGTTAAAGAGACGAGGCCCGAAGAAAAAATTGAGCTCGGATGAAAAGTTTGAAATCATAGCAATCGCGCCCGACGGCCAACCGATTGAACCCCTCCGGACAAAGAGCACATTTGTTGCTCAGTGCGGGGTTCTGGTTAGGGACAAGATCCCGATCTGCATCCAGCAATGGTTAAAGCCGGGTACAGAAGACCCTGAGGTGTCTTATGTCAATGATATGCAGAAAAAATGATCTTTGGACTGAGCTGAAGTCAAATTTCACTCTACGACCAGAGGATGATCCGGAGAAGCCAGTTAAAGAGCAATTAATCAAGTCTTTTGCTCTTAAGAGGATGGCAGAACTATTCAGGAGGTGGAAGAAAGAGCTGGATAAGTTTGTCGAAAATAAAGAGACACCAGAATTCAAGGGCAGATATGAGAAGATCAGAGATCACTGGCCCGCATTAGTGGCCCACAAGACATCGAAAAAGAGTAAGAAGATGTCGGCGACAAACAAGCAAAATGCTGCGAAGAAGAAGCATCACCATCGCACGGGGTGAGGTGGCTACCTCGTAGCCCGGCCTAAGTGGGCCAAGACTGAGAACAATCTGGGGGGAGGAGTACTTTGTATGTGAGAGTTAAAAAGGAGCATGACCTCGTTGGAATTGAACTGTTGCCTGTTCCATTTGAGGAGTTCTTTCAGTTTTTCAATCAATTGGCCCTCGATAAAGCAACGGTCACCTGCTACTGTCTATAAGTAGTACTACTTCTGTCATAAAGTCTCTCTATATAGCTCAGCTCTTTCATTGCATGTGTTTATAATTATCCTCACTATATTATGCAGATTGAAGATCACCGAATTGAAGAAAAGACAAATCGGTGATATTGGGTTCATTAACACAAATCTCATAGATGCAACTCAGGTTAAATTTCATGCCGCAGATACCGAGGCCAACTTGCTATGATCGTTGGTAATAAATGAAAACAAAGATATAATACTCTTTCCTTACAACTTCAAGTGAGTGTTACTGTCTTGTGCATATTCGGTTTCCCTTATATATTAGTCAAGGTTATAGTAATGTAATTGATGAGTTATGCATGCGTGTGCAGTTTCCACCATATTCTCCTAGAGATTAAGCTTGAGCAGGGACTAGTAACCGTCTTAGACTCAAGACGAAAAGATCCCCAGGACTATGTGGACATGACTCAAATGCTCGAGAAGTAAGTTAAATCGATCATTATCCACCATATCAGCAACTTTGTTCATTTCCTGATATATCAAGTAATTGTTTTCTTTGTCTGGCAGGGTTTGGAGAAAAATTCACCAAAAAAGCTCCGGGACTCCCGAAGAAGCTGCAATTTAGACACCCGAAAGTAAGTACTACAGTAGCATGTTCCGCGCATCTCCTATTGATTCAAGCGCTACTTTCATCAATACCATTTGGCATTCTTGCTTATCAGTTTGATTGACCTCTATTTCTTGTGAAGTGGTTGTGGCAGGAACAAGGGAATGATTTCTGTGGATACTACGTTTGTGAGTCCATACGCCACATGACCTGTGAGCGGGGCTACTCTGACGAACAATATGAAGTGCGTAAATAACAACATTCACAATTTTATTTTATTACCATCATTTGTGTTGAGTTTCATTCATTCATATATATATATATATATTGACCCCCTTCTTCAAATTAGATGTTTCGGGAGTGGGATGAACTCCTAGCACTAGCTCGCATGCGAGCAATTCAAGAGGAATTGGCGGCATTCTTTCTTGACCACGTGATCGCTGAAGACGGAGAATACTATGTGGACCATGCGTCCGTATGTTAGGAGATTATATTTGTAAGAGATAAATATTGTATATATGTAGCCGGTAGTGTCGGATAGATATACGAGAACTTGTTGTTCGACCAATCTCTCGGAGAAGGAGAGGTGGTCGATACCACTTCTCTCTGTATGCATATATGTTCATGACGATCTTCTGTTTCCTTCATTTGCTTACTAGCTAGCTAGCGTGTCTAGTCCTCTCTATACGTATGTATAGTACGTAGCGTCGACCAAGCACGGACATAAGAGAGGACACTTCTCTCTATTAATTATAGCTAGCTAACACAATATATGAAACACCTAAATTAACCCCCCAAAACCCCCAAACCACCCCCCCTTTCAAAAAAAAACAAAAACCCCAGCCACAGAAATGCTGATGCGTGGATGCCTATTAGTCCCGGTTGGTGCCACCAACCGGGACCAAAGGCCCTCCTGCCTGGGCTCCGCGCACAGGCCACGTGGAAGCCCATCTTTCCCGGTTTTGGATTGAACCGAGACTAAAGGGACAGGGCATTAGTACCGACCCTTTAGTCCCGGTTCAGGAACCGGGACAAAAGGCCCTTACGAACCGGGACAATAGGCCCTTTTTCTACTAGTGTTCAGCCATCGCGCGGCGGGCGAGGTGGGGGTTTGCCGATAGTCGGTTTCCTTAACTGTGGTCCCACTTGTAAGGCCAACTCCAACGCACGACCCCAAACGGACCTCCGTTTTGCATGAACTCCAACGATAATTTTGACTAGAAAAGCAAGACCAAAGAAACAAGAACCACAAGAATACATTTTACTACTCCTGTAAGTTGGATTAGTGCCTTCTCGATGCATTCATTGTTGATATGCGGAGGCTCGATCTTGCGTGTGTCTTTCTTCTTCGAGTGTAAAGAAGTAGACGTTCCTTCCTCGCATCTAGTCTCATGTCTAGCCTCTATTCTAGTAGGAGTATCAACAAGTGCACTAATCTCATCCGAGAGCAGAACCAAAGATTTGGTCGGGTTCTTCCTCCTTTTGCTGACACGTGGGACATCCAGCATCCAGGTCATGTCATGAAAGAAAATAGAGTGGTAGTTGAAGCCACGAGATGTGCATCTTGGGTTAAACTATAAATAGAATCTTACTACTCTTGAGTAACTCCAAAAGCGGCCACCGAAGATCTTTATTGGATTTGTTTTTCATCACCAGCACGTCGAGGTGAAAGATGTGCATGTTCAGTGGGTCCTCTTGCGTTTTCACTGACATGTGGGGCCGCATGTGAGCAAACAGACGATGGGCTCTGCGCGTCCGCTGGCTGGCTGAGAAGAGAGATAGAGGAGGGTTTAGCACAGACTATAGGAAATTTGTTCTACGTACCTCGATATAGGCTCGATATAGTGGGGTGGCATGGGCCATAACTAGCATTCACGTCTAGTAGTACGGCACACGCCACCCACACGAGTCCCATCCGACACCAATTTTCTTGGAGTCCATGCTACAACCATCTCTTCTCCCTTTGTTTTCTCAGCCATCGCGTGGTGGACGGGGTGGGGGTTTGCCAATAGTCGGTTTGCTCAACTGCGGTCCCACTTGTAAGTGAAAATGCAACACCGCATGCATTCCTGCTTGAGCGGCGTGCCGGACCAACCGTGTGGGGATGCGACGCGAACATGGCAGGCTTTTCCTTTTGAACTCGTAACTTGTAAAATTTGGTTCTGCTCCATGGCGCGACCGATAGATAGAAAATAACGATGTTGCCTAGAGTAATGAGAAGTTTAGTTCTGGCGCCGTTCATGCATGGAGTATGTACGAAAATTATGAAGTTGATGCTAAAGGTAAGATAATTACTGTAGTATCATATACTACTACATGGATTTGATGGAAAGATAAAAATACATACGAATTCATCAACGTTCAACGACATCCTCACGCCCTAGTGCGCCGGGTCACCAACCGACATGTGAGGAGCAGCGGCGTTGGCGGCGAGCTCAACGTGCTTCTGAACAGTGCCGTCCAAGGTTGCCCTCTGCTCCAAGAAGGCCAGCGTCCTATCGTCCTCCTCTTGCATGTAGTAGTCCTTGTGGATGATTTGCGCGTAGACGTGGGTGATTATGTCGATGGTGTCTTGCTGCGCCAGGCGCTATGCGGCGAGCGCGACCTCGAGGTGGTCATTCTCCGGCGCGGCGGCGGGCGGTCGCAGGGCCATTAGTGCGTCGAAGAGGTTGTTACCATAGTGGCCGTTGAGGGTGGCGGGCATTGCAGAGCCTAGGCGTGTCCGCTGGAGGCTTACGTCAAAGTTGTCTGCAAGCTTCTTGACGACGGTGAACTTGTCGAGGAAACCGACGAGGACCTCGTCGAACAAGGAGACGAAGCTATCGTCCAAGCGGCCCCTCGCCCTGGCGTCCTCAAGCAAAACTACCTGGAGACGTTCCTCGGTGCCGGGCCGCAGGCCGGCGTCGTGGACCATCTGGCACATCCGACTGATGCTCGCGCTCATCGCCTCCATGGGTCTAGCATAGCTTCTACTGAACTGATCTTGCGATTCGAGTGATCACTCAGCCCTTGGTTAGCGTGCGTAGGTGCGTAGGATTTCGTACTACTCCTCGGCCCTCTACTGCACCTGCCTTTGGCTATATGATAGGTGGGCCAGCCACCCCCTGGGGCCACGTGTCATTCACCCAAAGGCAGTTGCCGTAAGTCAATGAAGCTACATCCCCCTCCGTGCCGGTGTAGTATAGTCATCTCACCGGACCTCTAGTTGGGGCCAAACGAGAGAAGTTTGATGTTTACTGGTTTATTGGTCCCCTTTGCATTTTGCGCCAAGTTTTGACCTTTGATTTAACTAATAAAATGTTAATGCATGTAAACAAAAATGTTGTGTAAGTCACCTTACGAAAACCAAATAATCCCAAAATACTTAGGCACGGTGCATTAACTCCCTCCTTGTTTCTTATTTCGTGACATATCAACCAATGAGAAATGTGGGCCGTGCATGCTTTCAATGACTTGAGACTACCAAACATGACATACAGTGTTTAGTTCATTGCATGTAATCCTATTAGTACTCTAGTTATGAGTAGCAAAAAAACATTAAGTTCTCTCGCCGATAGGAATAAAACACCATCTGTTTATTTACAGAGGGAGTAGTACATTTTCGGTGACATGCATTACTAGATATTGCTAGTCAAATACTAAAATCCAGATGGACGTGGTAGTACTCCTAAATCCAGACGGTGGTCCTACTAGTACTAGTAGTAGTACTACCAATGTAGGAGTAGTAGTAGGAGTACTAGCACTGTACTATCCGTTGGTCAAATTATTACGTGCTACTCCTCACAGTGAAGTGACAAGACCCTGCGCCGGAGATGACACCTGAGTATAGGCGCCGTGTTCAGCATACCATAGTCAGCCTCACTATCTGCAGTCACTATCATCATGGCTATAGAGCTAGCCTGCTTACAACTAGCCCTGTTCGACATAATTTCCCGTGTGTAGATACCCATGCATTGCACGGAACACCAAGATTGGGGGTGGACAGCTCCGGCAGCGGCCATCGCGCCAGATTTTTCCATGGCCTTCTACTCCTAGATGTGGTGGGGAGGAGATGAGGCTGATTGTGAGAGACAAGGAGTTGTTTGTAAATAGGGAACAAGTGCGGGCATCTTTTTGCAAAAATGGAGAAGCTTGGTTTGTATGCGTCAGATCTAGATCCGACGGCTATTGGTGAAAGATGGGAGGCACAACATCATCACCAACTCAGGACATGTTTGATTCGCAGGAATAGGACACGGCAATATTACAAGTTTCAAACTGATATTACAAATGTTAGGAGTAATGCTGCACCTACGAAGAGGGAATTACTAGGAAGTTTACGTAAGAACTTTCGTTACTTTAGGTGGATGCAGCATTATCGTAGAAACTAAAATCCACCACCCTGACAAGTCACTAATGGGCAAATAAGTTTTTGAGTCTCTGGCCACTTGATGTTTCAAAAACAAATTCAGCTTCTGCGGAGAAATGAGCTCCACCGTGTACCCGCGCGGGTGTGGCTGGGCACGAAGCGTGAGTACGTGCACGGTGCACCTATTCTCTTCTTGTATACGTACACCACCTACATGTGGGTTTGTGAGAGAGATACAAACCTAGAGAGATATAGTGTGTGGGTTCTTGAGAGTTTTTTGTGTGGGGGGGTCAATCAAAAAATTTAACATATGCAATGTGTGTGAAATAGAGTCCTGGATATAACATATATATAGAGGGGGCGATCCATGAGAAGAGAGTGGAGGTATCATCGGCTTGAGGTGTCCATAGAATCGAAGAGAGGGATGATGTGTGTGTGTGTGCGCGCACGCGCGATCGATAAAGAGTGCCATCGAATTTTTGTGTGCCCACGTCAAAGATATAGAGTGGCTGGCCTACTGGAACGTGAGATGGGATATGTGCAGTTTGTCTCTGTGGCATGGATACCTACCAGCAGCGCTCGACTATCGGTGTGTGGTGGGGAAGAGGGAGGCCCAATTAACTATAGAGGTACAATGGCTGGTATATGTGTGGAGGAGGAGAGAGGCCTACCTCATGTATTAAGGAGATCGATCTGCCTCATGTATTAAGGGAGATCGATCGGCATCCATGCATATGTGCAGGAGATGAATAAGGTTGGGAGAGAGACAGAGCTAGAGTGTTGGAGGGGGTGGTAGTGGAGTTGCTTCTAACAAATGGTGGCATAGGCTTGCTAGACAAATGGAGGGCACGCCCGCAATATCAATAAGAGAGGAGATGGCTGCTTGTTGTCTGTGCACATGCGTGTGAGGGACGGTTCAGGGGGCATGCACGAATGATGAGGGGGGACGATGTGGCTGTGGTAAGCAGACGTAACTACATAGGAAGATCAATCGCCCTTTTTAAGAGAAAGGAGAGACATAACTTGTGAGGTACGTCGATCTATGGGGGGGGTAGTTAAAGTCGATCTAGGTATATGTTGGGAGATCGATCGGTATACATGCATGTGTGTGTTAGAAGCAAATGAGGCACGAGGAGAAGGATAGAGAGAGGGGATGCATGTAGGAGGTGGTACGAGAGGCATACTATATCAAGGGGGAGGAGTGTGCGAGTACGAGAACGATGAAAAGAGTGGTGGGAGTGAGGCATGGATGGTGACAAGAGAAGAGGGGAAGCTTGTGTTTGTGCTAGCCACACCTGGCTAGAGAGGCATATCGATCGATGTGTGCCGTAAAGAAGGAGCTGGGGGCCTACACACACCGTGGGTGAACGACCTAAAGTGAAAAGACGAATTTGCGCGATGGAGCTAGAGAATGCTGAGGGAGGGTGAGAGGGATGCGGGCGTGTGCATGCACAAGAGAAAGTTAGCGCTAGCTACAAAGATAAGAGGGTTGTGTGGGTGTAAAAGACGAATAGAGATCATATATACTTCATTATAAAAAGCGAATTCAGATATTTGAAGAATTTATCATAGTGTTTCAAACCGACGGATGTGTGAATATATATAACGGTGATACACATGGTGTGGTTACGAACATGGTATACTACATTTAATATATTTTATCTCTACTCTTATAAAAAAACGGAGTTGTTGATGATGGTGTGCTGGCCATCCTGCATTATAGGCCGTCTGATTAATATCTGGCGGATAGCAAGGAAACTATGATGGTTGAAGTTGGCAACAATCATGATTGTAGATTCTTATTGAAATAGAGAAACGAATTCAAATTTAGTTCGAATTGCAGCGGTAGTATAAACATTTGGAATGCACTAAAATGTTGGTATGAGTAGGTTACATGCATTATACAGCAAGCGAAAAAATTTAATCAGACATAACATGGATTCATACTCCCTCCTTCCATCTATATAGGGTGTAATGAGATTTTTAAGACCGCCTTTGACTATTGACAAGATTAACAGTACATGACATGCACAATGTGAAAATTATATCATTGAAAGAACCTTTCACAGACGAATTTAACGGTGTGATTTGTGTAAGTTGCATGTCATATATCATTGCTCTAATATTTGGTCAAAGTTAGCATCGAAAAATGCATTAGGCCCTATATAGATGGAAGGAGGAAGTAGCTTTGAATAGCATTTGTATAGTAAAACGGGGCAAGACTCTCTCTTTGTGTGGTGTGAATAGTTTTATTTTTTTCGTTTTCTTTTTGGTTGAGGGAAGTGCAAATTGATTTGGTATGTACAAGTACAATATTACTACACGTTAGGCTTGTCCCTAAAATTCAAGCCGCGTCTTGTTATATCCCGAAAATTCAGATATCGTGCTCCCAAAACAGGCGCCTTCACAACCCGCACCTTGCTATCCCGAAATTACAACGTGCGCGAAAACTCCCTCCAGCTGCCAAATCCCGACACGCGAAATCCCCCTTCTAACCCTGAGCCAAAAGGGCCACTAGTCAAATCGGTGGGGGGTACTTTTGTAACACACCCTACATTTTGGACAAGCGCGTTCCTAAGTCATGCTTCACCCCCTCCCATCGCCCCCATTTCGCCATTCGAAATCCCAGGCCGCCATAACCTCTCCGCTCCAACCATGAAACCCCACCCTCCTCCGCCCGCCACATCACCGCTGCCCTGCCGGAGCCTCTTCCCCGACGACGTCATCCAGCACAATAGCTCGACGTCCCTCGCCCACCTCCCCGGATGAGGATCCGTCGTCCATCTCGCCGTCCCGCCGATTCAGCCGCTCCGTCCTCCACCTCCAAGGAGCTGCTCCGACGATCGCCTCATCTATCGTGGCTGCTCCATCCCCACAGTGCCGCCTTAACCTGCTCCACCGGAACCGCATCATCCTCACCGACTCCTCGGACGAAGCCAAGGCCTACTCAGCGCCACCAAAGAGGTTGTACACTCATCGCATCGCACCTTCTCCTTAACTCGACCTCCCGGCGCTGACGGTGCTCCATCCCGCACCCCCATGGAGTGGCTACCTTGAAGCCGATGCCGCGGGCGACATCTCCATGGCAGCTCTCCCCCAGTGCGAGCCCCCTTCGGCGGCGGCGGCCATACCAGCCGGATCTACTACTGTTGTTCCAGCTCTCGCTTGATCGCTCGCTCGCCCAGCTGCTGCTGCTACTCTCCCCCTCGCTCGTGCTGTTGCTCTGCTCCGATTAAGCTATACTTCAGTCGATTGAAACGACTTTTGGGTCAGTCGATTTTTAGGGGTTGGGGGGCTCACCGGAGTTAAGGAAGAACCACCCACAGCGGGGACAGGGGCTCGCCGGAGAGGTACCCCACTCTCTATCTTAGGGTTCAGGGTGGGGGCGGGGGGCCTAGAGGGCTGGCCGGGGCGGCGGTGGCGAGTTGTTTCGGGGCGGCGAGGCGGCGCTGGGGCCAGCGGTTCGGCCGGTGGTGGGTGGCGGCTCAGGGGGGTGCAGGTTGAAGATGAACTACAGGCCCTCCCTAAACTACATGTCAAGTGCCTCTCTGCTACCATTGCGTTCAGTTTCGACAGTAGCATTGAGATTCCATAGTAAATTTCAGTTTCGACAGTTAAGTTCAGAGTCAACAGTTTTTACCTCATCTATTGTAGTCAGGTGGTTTTTGGTGATGTTAATTTTACATCCATTTTACATCATCTATTGGAGATGCAATTAGAATCCCACTTGAGATTGACGATGTCTGTTTTATGCTGCTTCAGCATTGACGTCTTACGGCTCACCGAAGCTGCTCCAACGACAGAACGATCCATCACAACAGAGCAGTGCCCTGGACACCGTCTACAGATTCCTCAGATCTTCCTCCACACCTCCGACAGACACCTCTGCCTCAACTGCTTCAGCGACCAACCCAATGATGTTGAGGTCGACACAGCTACGGCAAAGAGCTTGTACACTTGTTGCATCACTTATTACTATACATTCATGTCGATCCATTAGGGCTATTTTGGTTCAACAGAAAAACATCGATCCACTGGTTGTTACCATCACTCTAAATTTCTGCATGTTCTCCTTACATAATCTCACCATATTTTTTCATATGCATGTCAGATATTGTACACAGTCATGCTGAACATGTAGAGAAAAAGAGAAGAGTTTTGCGCGGCAATACAATGTCATGCAGACATCGCTCCATGGTGGGTTCAATGGCAAACCCTCCCCACCCCTCTCCAGATTGTAATCCAGAGGAAGATATCTGTTCTGAGGCAGATTCGGACGCGCTTTACCCCCCCAAGCTGTTTGCTCTACCTTGGCATGATGATGTTAGTCATATCATGCATATGTTGCCTTGGAGTGCCTACTTTTGGACATCATATATGTCATCTGCTTAGTTTAGACAT
Source organism: Triticum aestivum (assembly GCF_018294505.1). Lineage (NCBI taxonomy): Eukaryota > Viridiplantae > Streptophyta > Magnoliopsida > Poales > Poaceae > Triticum > Triticum aestivum. The sequence continues at coordinate 551,219,592 of NC_057809.1, read as the reverse complement.
GTTCTGTAATGCCACCTGTTTAGTTTCTATATCATATATGGGAATTATGCAGTCTCATGTCTTTTAGCCAGCCATAATATATGTGAAATGTGCAATTCCATCCTGTTTAACCAGGCATCATATATTTGAATGATATCTTGCCCATCCTTTTCTTCATTACATTTCCATTTGTCGACAATGTTTGTACATTAAACTACTCTTCCTGTGAATCAGCCATTTGGGTGGGAGATGGAAAAATCTGGAGTGAAAACAAGGCCTTCAGAGCAGACAGTGCTACCTGTCGAAGCAGATCTCTTGTTGGGTCCTGATAGCTCCTCAGAGATGGATTCAGAGACAAATGACCAGTCCTATTCCCCCACTGAGGTGTATTCTCTAACTTGGCATAGTTATACTGCTCATATCATGCATACGGTGTCTTGCATTGCATAGTTTAGACATCATATACACAATATTCAACACCATGTTCTTAGTTCAGACATCATATCGAATGTGCTCTGTTTAGCATATAAATCACATATGTGAATTAAATGATGCGATCCTAATTACTTAGATAACATGTAGGTGAATTATGTCATGCGATCCTGTTTAGTTATTCATCATATCTTTGAATTATGTTATGCTATGCTATCCAGTTTAGATAGACATCATATATGTGAAATTATGTCATGCTATCCGTTTTAGTTAAACAATATACATGTCAACTATTTCATGCCCTCTTTTTTCCACACTATCTATTGCATCTGTCTCTCATACAATGTATGTACATTCAACTATGTTTCCTGTTTATCAGCCATTTGAATTGGAGCGGGTGATGCCAGTATCTAGCGGACTAAAAACAACATCTTCAAATAAAATAGTGCTACCTCTTGGTGGAGATAGCATCCCGGTTGTACATGCACAAGAACCAGCCCTACCACACATAACCCAAACTCTCGCAGATTGTACCCCTACTACGATGGACAGAGAACCAGCTTCACCCAATCTAACCCCAACCCCAGCCGATAGTAACCCAGTTCTTGTTGACACAGCACCATATCCACCACAGAGCTCCCAAACAAGAGCAGTTAGTAAGGCAGCTCCAGTGCCCAAAGGGCCAGTACTATCACGGCGAACCCCAACTCCACCAGTTAGTACGCCTATTCCTGTGGAGGAAGCACAACCAGCTAGTCGTAGTTTAGCATCTATCGCATTTAATGTTGTTAAATCGTATGTGCGTATCTTCCCATCTTGGAAATATTATACTGAAGATGAAGGAAAATGCCAGTTGCAGGTGTTTGTCCAGGAGTTATGTGTAAGTAATGTTATTCATGTCAATTACTTTGCTTCGTCACATACATCCTACCTCCATGATGGTTATAATACAACAAATTTTCCCATTTTTCTCTATATAGAAGGACCGATTTGGAAACTCAGGATGAGGTAACCTGTGCTAATACCTCTGCTATCTTCAAGAATGCTTGGTGGCAGTATCGGAATTACCTGAAGAAAACGTACTTCACCGGCAAAGAAACTCATCAAATTCCCTCACGTTCTCCTGAGACACATTTACTGGATGATGACTGGGAACGCCTTGTTCTGTACTGGTCCCGAACCAAGAATGTGGTAAGGTCTATGAGCTCATTCTCTATTTTTAAGTATTATATTCTTGCGTCTTACTATACTTTGTTCATGTAGAACAAGTGCCTAAACCTGAAGAACAACTGTTCTAATTTAAGATTCCATTACTACCATAGGACATAGATATATGTTTGTTTGATGCTTTTTATTATGTACTAGTACTTGGCAATAGAAGACTTGGTAGTTTAATCCTGTCCACCTTACTAATGAACTGGTTCACCGAAATGAGTTTCATATACTAGTACATGCTAAACTTGTTATGTGTCTGCTTGTTTCGGTTCTAACTCTGACAGTGATGTAGGGGGGTGTGTATGGAGAGGCTAGATCTTAGCTATGGAGGAGTTGTAGGCACACGAGGATTACGAGTTCAGGCCCTTCTCGAGGAAGTAACAGCCCTATGTCTCGGTGCCCGGAGGCGGTCGATTGGATTATGCATGTGTGAATAACAGGGGTGCGAACCCTTCATACTGAGGAGGGGGGGTGGCTTATATAGAGTTCGCCGGCCCTCTCCTGCCCTCAATGATGCAGGGTTTAAGGTACATTTAAGATTGGGCGTTACTGGTAACGCCCCTAATAAAGTGCTATAATGACCATAAAGACTACTTAATAGCCGACCGTTTGCCTGCTGAGTGACTTTAGGTCTCCTGACAGTCGAGTGGTTGGCTTCATGGTCGAGTGATACTTCTTGGTCGAGTGTCTTGAACCCGTCGAGTGGGATACCTTCAAGTCGATTGAAAGGTGACTTCTTCTAGGGATGTCCTTGGGTAGGGCTCTTTTAGACAGGTCCGTGCCCCTACCCTAGGTACATAGCTTCATCATTAGCCCCCGAATGGATCGAGGTTAGAGTGGGGAAAGAGTAGGGGATCTTCCCGACTGGTTCTTCGGGCTACATGAGTGCCTTGTTTTGGGTCAATCATCACGGATGACGTCATCAACCTCTTTCAGTCGCCTTGATCCATTCCAGGCCTTTCGTCGAGCGAATTTCTTTACTTGTGACATACCGAGTGTCGGCGCGAGCGGGGTCTTCTGTTTTGACAAGTTGTTCTGCAGCCCGCGGATGTCGCGGGATTCGGATTTCGGGAAGCGCGCGGGACGGGAGCGGCCGCAGTAATCGGAAGCGATAAAGCGGAAGCTCCTCAATTGCTGCGCCACCTTTTCGCCATGTACTGTGCGCGCGTCTGCTGCGGGATTTGACTGGATAGCCTGGGCCTACCAGTCAGCCACTCGGGAGCGGCCTCTTATAAGTCGCTGGCTCGGGGTTTCCAAACAGTGTGCTTTCTTCTTCCTCTCTCCCTTCGCAAGTTCCTCCACCACCTCCGCTCTCACCTTAGCGCCGCAGGCCCGTGCAAGATTTGCCGTCGACGATGGCGAAGGACAAGACATCCGCTCTGGAGTGCGCGAAGAAGGCGGCGGCGCAGGGAAAGGGGAAGAGGTCTGCTCGGGGCGGATCCTCCTCAAGGTCTGCTCTGCCCCGAGGCTGGATCCAGGGCAATTGGATGCCGTCGGTGATCCGGCAAGAAGATCTTGACGACATGGTCGAGGGGGGAGTCATTCCCCACGAAGCTGCGCGTCTCCCGGGGAGAGAGATCGAACCTCAACCCCGCGACGGTGAGTGCGTGCTCCTAGCCACCCATGTCGACCGCGGGTTTTCTCTGCCGCCCCATCCTTTTTTCCAGAGCTTTCTGAACTTTTTCGGAGCGCAGCTCCACTACTTCACTCCCAACTCCATCGTATATCTTGCTGCTTTCATTTCCATGTGTGAGGGTTTCTTGGGTTGCCGCCCCCCATTGGGGACTCTTCAAGCACATCTTTACCTGTCGTTCCCAATCGGTCAAGAAGGCCAAGTCGAGTGACGAAAGGACGCAGGTGATCTAGCTGTGCGGGGGCCTGGCGATCCAGACGAGGGGAAAGAGTTGTTTTCCATCTATCACTTTCCAGGAGTCGGTCCGCGATTGGCAGGCGACCTGGTTTTACTGTCAAGACCAGGAGACCCCAGGGCAGTTGACCGGACTTCCCCCTTTCTCTCTCGACCGAGCTGAAAAACCTGCTTCTCTGGAAGTGACGCCGGAGGAAAAGTCCCAAGTCAAAGTGCTGGCTGGTCGAGTGGTTGAGCTTGTCCGTGAGGGCGTGACTGGTATGGACTTGCTGGAGGTCTTTCTCCGGAGGCGCATCCAACCGCTCCAGGCTCGTGACCACCCGATGTGGCTGTACTCGGGTCTCGACGATACCACTCGGATCCACCCGGAGGAGGTTACTGACGAGATGCTGGAGAGGTGGCTGTCGAGCATCACGGGGAACAAAGACAACCCCCGAGGAGCCAGGAGGGTAAGACAACTCATATGACGTGGACCAGGTATGTCTTTATGCTCCTGACTGAGATCTTGTTTTCTTCATTGGTCTTCTTTGAGTTGGTCAATTGACCTTTGTCTTGTCTGTTGTTTTTCAGGCGACTACGGAGATGTACTCGACGCCCAACGGGGCACAGGAGCCAACTGAGGAAGGGGAGGCGAGCGGAGGTGAGAGTGGAGATGACCAAGGCGAGTGGGAGTCCGACGGTGAAGGAGAGGGAGACGACAATGTCGACTCCAGCGAAGAGGAGGAGGAGGAGGTTGAACCCCCCCGCCTGGAGGGGCGATCCAAGCTCACACACGATCCAGCGCGGGAACATGGCAAGGCGACTGCTCCCATTGGGCAGTCGTCGAAACGCCCTCGGGCCTCTTCTCCTACGCCGACTAGGAAGGCTCCCAAGCACCCACGCGCGACACCGTCCAAGCCGCCCAAGGCTCTGCCCAAGATGAAGATGGTTGTCCCTACCATTTCCGGGTAATAACAAAACTTGCTTTCCTTTGTCGACCGTGGACAGACCCTTGGTCGATTCATTGAGCCAACTAACTGACTTTCGAGATTTGTAGCGCTGCTACTTCTGAGATCTCCGCCAAGGACGATGACCAAGAGATGGAGGATGCTGTTACCTCCAACCCTGGTACGATTACTGACGTTCCGCTTTGAGTCGACTGAACATTTATTGCAACTCTGGTTGATTGAACGTTTTCCTTGTAGCTCCTCCTCATGTTATCGACCTCCCGGATGACGACGACAACGAACCCTGAGAGTGAGGAGGAACAAGAGGGCGTCGGCTGACAAGACCCCCCAATCCGCTCCGGCGTCTGAGGCCGTAGCTCGGGACGGTGGTGACACCACTCGGGCTTCTGTGACTTTCGCCATTCCTCTGACGAGTGTGCGGCCCTCGACGTCGACTGCGGATCCGTCTTCGCTTTTTGCCGCATACCCCGTCCCTGGGGACCAAGTAGCTGCTGCAAAAGAGGCTATATGCCAGGCAGGGATCATGATGGAGCAAGTGAAGGTGGCTTGGGAGGCCAGCCAAGCAGCTTACGACGCAAGTTCGGCTCTTCAGAGTAACGTCCAGGTCAGTCGACTCAACACTTGGTCTGTTCATGATATGCTGTTTGAAGAACCTCTTTTCCGAAGATCTTTGTATCTGTACACCCACTGGGTGTGTCTGCCAGTTCTTGGACGAGTGGGGGCACGCTAAGTGCACCCACTGGGTGTAGTCCCCGAGACTACGGTGGACTGCTGGCAGTCAACTGTAGTCTTTATATTGTGTTGCTGTAGCTGTATTTCTTCACTCGGTCTGGTCAGGCCATGTCGAATGGGACTGTATCCGGTCGACTGCGGGCAGTCGAATTTTTTTTTTTACAGTGGGGGCACGCTGAGTGCACCCACTGGGTGTAGTCCCCGAGACTACTGTCGAATGTTCTTGATTCGGCTGTAGTCTTAGAAACGTCATCATTGTCTCTTAGTTACTCGGAAGCAACTTATTTTGGACGTCTGTCGACTGATTTTTCTTTTTACAGAAATCCTGCGAACTTGTAGCTCGCTATACTAAGTTGGAGAATCAGCCGATCCAGCTCAACCTTAACTTGAAGCTTGCTCAGGAGAATTTGAAGAAGGCGCAAGAAGAAGCAAAAGGTATGGCTGGTGAGGTTCTCCATTCTTGACGAGTGGCTTTTCTTTCTTGTCCATTCTTGATGTTGATTTCACTCGACACGCCGCAGATAAACTGGAGGAAGCTCTGAAGAAGAAGGATCAAGATCTTGCAGAGGCACAGAAGGAGGTCTTGGACAAAACGAGGCTTGCTGAAGAGAAAATGGCCTCGGTCGGAGCTCTTGAGCAGGAGAACTCCAGACTGAAAGCTGCTCTCGAGGTAGCCAATCAAGAGGTCAGCCGATTGAAGAACGATAACGTGGCTCTACACGACAAGGCAGGTGAGCTGGCGGGGAAGAGGAACGATCTGGAGGCTTATCTCGATGGACTCGCCAAGAAGCTGTTCATCGTGCTCGAAGGTAATTACTCTGCCCCGACTGTCTTGCAGTTACCAAGTCTGTCTAGGGTCACTGTCTTATTCTTGAATCGTGTTTGCAGAATTCTGTCAGAACTTTGAAGAGGAGACCAGTCGAGTGGAGCCAGGCTTGGACCCTGCTAACTCCCTTGTGAAGGACGAGGCTGCAATGAACGTGCTCCGTCTGGAGTCTCGTGTTGCCAGCGTGGTTGACTATCTTGCTCGACTGAAGGTTGCGATGTCGCGGATCGACACATCACTCTGGCCTGGGACGACGCTTCAGAACGACCTCGAGTCCCTGATGGCTCGACTTAATGAAGTCCCAGGTCGAGTGGCGGAATGGAAGAAATCTTCTGCTAGATGTGGTGCTGATGTCGCTCTGTCTCTGGTCCGCGTCCATTGCAAGGAGGCGCGAGAAGAAAAGCTGGCCGCCATCCAAGTTGCCAATACCAGGAAGCACAAATTTCAAGACTTCATGGAGACTTTCAGTGCTGCTGCCACTCGTATTGCGGACGGGATCGACTTGGACGAGTTCGTCGCCCCTTCCAGTCCTCCTCCTGAGGAATGAAAAACTTTTATGCTTCACTTTAAATTTGCCTCGGAATGCCGAGTGGATTTGTAACCGCTAAACTCCGCCGAGCCGAGGGCTCGAGTACTTTGATCTGAGGTCTGGGACCTTTTAGGCTTTATCTGATCTTGATTTCTCGTTGAATATCTTCATGATTTGATTCGTCAAGTGGAACTTGATCTTCACTCGGAATAACCTTGTATTTGTGGCGTAACTCCTTGCGGATTGGGTTGTGTCCTGTACTAAGGCGAGCGCTGGGCTGCAGCTAAGCCCCCGAGTGGGAGGTTTGCTCTCACTCGGTAGGATTTTTGAACACTTAGGCGAGCACTGGGCTGCAGCTAAGCCCCCGAGTGGGAGGTTTGCTCGCCACTCGGTAGGATTTTTAAACACTTAGGCGAGCACTGGGCTGCAGCTAAGCTCCCGAGTGGGAGGATTGCTCTCCACTCGGTAGGATTTTTTCAAACTTAGGTGAGTGCCTGACTGCAGCTAAGTCTCTAGGTGGGAGAACTTAGGCGAGTACTGGACTGCAGCTAAGCCCCCGAGTGGGAGGATTGCTCTCCACTCGGTAGGATTTTTTCAAACTTAGGCGAGTGCCTGACTGCAGCTACGTCTCTAAGTGGAAGAACTTAGGCGAGTACTGGACTGCAGCTAAGCCCCCGAGTGGGAGGATTGCCTCTCCACTCGGTAGGATTTTTTCAAACTTAGGCGAGACTGGGCTGCAGCTAAGCCCCCGAGTGGGAGGTTTGCTTGCCAATCGGTAGGATTTTAACACTTAGGCGAGCACTGGGCTGCAGCTAAGCTCCCGAGTGGGAGGATTGCTCTCCACTCGGTAGGATTTTTTCAAACTTAGGCGAGTGCCTGACTGCAGCTAAGTCTCTAGGTGGGAGAACTTAGGCGAGTACTGGACTGCAGCTAAGCCCCCGAGTGGGAGGATTGCTCTCCACTCGGTAGGATTTTTTCAAACTTAGGCGAGTGCCTGACTGCAGCTAAGTCTCTAAGTGGGAGAACTTAGTCGAGTACTGGACTGCAGCTAAGCCCCCGAGTGGGAGGTTTGCTCTCCACTCGGTAGGATTTTTTCAAACTTAGGCGAGTGCCTGACTGCAGCTAAGTCTCTAGGTGGGAGAACTTAGGTGAGTACTGGACTGCAGCTAAGCCCCCGAGTGGGAGGATTGCTCTCCACTCGGTAGGATTTTTTCAAACTTAGGCGAGTGCCTGACTGTAGCTAAGTCTCTAAGTGGGAGAACTTAGTCGAGTACTGGACTGCAGCTAAGCCCCCGAGTGGGAGGTTTGCTCTCCACTCGGTAGGATTTTTTCAAACTTAGGCGAGTGCCTGACTGCAGCTAAGTCTCTAAGTGGGAGAACTTGGTCGAGTACTGGACTGCAGCTAAGCCCCCGAGTGGGAGGATTGCTCTCCACTCGGTAGGATTTTTTCAAACTTAGGCGAGCACTGGGCTGCAGCTAAGCCCCCGAGTGGGAGGTTTGCTCGCCACTCGGTAGGATTTTTAAACACTTAGGAGAGCACTGGGCTGCAGCTAAGCTCCCGAGTGGGAGGATTGCTCTCCACTCGGTAGGATTTTTTCAAACTTAGGCGAGTGCCTGACTGCAGCTAAGTCTCTAGGTGGGAGAACTTAGGTGAGTACTGGACTGCAGCTAAGCCCCCGAGTGGGAGGATTGCTCTCCACTCGGTAGGATTTTTTCAAACTTAGGCGAGTGCCTGACTGCAGCTAAGTCTCTAAGTGGGAGAACTTAGTCGAGTACTGGACTGCAGCTAAGCCCCCGAGTGGGAGGTTTGCTCTCCACTCGGTAGGATTTTTTCAAACTTAGGCGAGTGCTTGACTGCAGCTAAGTCTCTAAGTGGGAGAACTTGGTCGAGTACTGGACTGCAGCTAAGCCCCCGAGTGGGAGGTTTGCTCTCCACTCGGTAGGATTTTTTCAAACTTAGGCGAGTGCCTGACTGCAGCTAAGTCTCTAAGTGGGAGAACTTAGGCGAGTACTGGACTGCAGCTAAGCCCCCGAGTGGGAGTCTGGCTCGCCACTCGGTAGGATTTTTAAACACTTAGGCGAGCACTGGGCTGCAGCTAAGCCCCCGAGTGGGAGTCTGGCTCTCCACTCAGTAGGATTTTTGAACACTTAGGCAAGCACTGGGCTGCAGCTAAGCCCCCGAGTGGGAGTCTGGCTCTCCACTCGGTAGGATTTTTCAAACTTGGGCGGAACGGATTCACAGCTAATTCACCCACTGGGGGATTTTGTATGCAAACAAAAGTGACAGCAATTATTGGAACACTCTTGTCTTTGGTAAAAATAAACTGCAGAATTTTTTCTTATTACATCTCGTCCAAGGGAGAACTCAAGTGTAAAAGGGGCGGAGCAGTTCCGCATTCCAAGCTCGTGGCTCGTCGATCTGGCGATCAACATTGTAGAGGTGATATGCTCCATTGTGGAGGACTCTGGTGACGATGAAGGGGCCTTCCCAAGTAGGAGCAAGTTTGTGTGGTTTCTGCTGATCCACTCGGAGGACCAAATCTCCTTCTTGGAAGGCTCGGCTCTTCACATTTCTGGCATGGAATCGACGCAAGTCTTGCTGATAGATGGTTGATCTGATCATAGCCATTTCCCTCTCCTCCTCTAGGAGGTCGACTGCATCTTGCCGGGCTTGCTCTGCTTCGTCTTTGTTATAAAGCTCGACTCTGGGGGCGTTGTGAAGTAGATCGCTCGGCAGGACGGCTTCGGCTCCGTAAACCAGAAAGAATGGCGTTCTTCCAGTCGACCGGTTCGGGGTGGTCCTCAGTCCCCACAAAACTGACAGAAGCTCGTCGACCCAAGCGTCTGCTGCGTGCTTGAGATCACACATCAATCGAGGCTTCAGTCCTTTGAGAATTAGACCATTTGCTCTTTCAGCTTGTCCATTCGACTGGGGATGCGCGACCGACGCATAGTCGACTCGTGTGCCTTGAGAGGCGCAAAAATCTCTGAACTTGTCTGAATCGAAGTTTGACCCATTGTTAGTGATGATGCTATGCGGGACCCCGTATCTGAATATCAACTCTCTGACGAAACCGATAGCAGTGCTAGCATCAAGATTTTTGATAGGCTTGGCTTCAATCCATTTGGTAAACTTGTCGACTGCCACAAGCACATGTGTGAATTCGCTCCTGCCTGTTCTCAGTGGACCAACCATGTCCAGTCCCCAAACAGCGAAGGGCCAGACGAGTGGAATGGTCCTCAGAGCTGATGCTGGCTTGTGCGACATGTTGGAGTAGAACTGGCAGCCTTCACACTTGTCGATTATCTCTTTCGCCATTTCGTTTGCCCTGGGCCAGAAAAAACCCGCTCGGTATGCTTTGGCCACAATGGTCCGAGAGGGCGCATGGTGACCATAGGTCCCCGAGTGGATATCATCAAGGATCATCTGACCTTCTTCTGGCGTTATGCACTTCTGACCGATTCCAGTTGCGCTTTCTCTATACAACAGTCCTTTTATGACTGTGAAAGCTTTAGATCGACGGATGATTTGTCGAGCCTCTTCTTCGTCCTCTGGAAGTTCTTTCCTCAAGATATACGCGATGTACGGTATCGTCCAGTCAGGAGTGATAGCCAAGACCTCCATGACTAGGTCGACCACAGCAGGAATTTCGACTTCAGTCGGATCTATGGCACTTTTCGATTGCGGGGCTTCTTCTATAAAAGGATCCTCCTGGACCGACAGCGAGCGGATGTGCTCCAAAAACACATTGTTGGGAATGGCTTCTCTCTTGGAGCCTATCTTTGCCAGATCATCAGCTGCTTGATTTTTCAGTCGGGGGATGTGATGAAGCTCTAACCCCTCGAATTTCTTTTCTAACTTTCTTACTGCGTTGCAGTAGCTAGTCATAGCTGGGCTTCTGACGTCCCACTCCTTCATCACCTGGTTGACCACCAAATCTGAGTCGCCATAGACCATGAGGCGCCGGACGCCGAGTGAAATGGCCATGCGCAACCCATACAAGAGTGCTTCATATTCTGCTTCATTATTGGAGGAATCGAAGTGAATCTGGAGAACGTATCTGAGCTTATCTCCTCGGGGGGAGACCAATACTACCCCAGCACCGGAACCATTCATCATCTTAGATCCATCGAAGAACATGGTCCAGTGCTCCGAGTGAACTTGAGTCGGAAGTTGCTGTTCAATCCACTCGGTGACGAAATCTGCAATTCCTTGAGACTTGATAGCCTTCTTTGCTTCAAACTTGTTATCTAGGGGAAGGAGTTCAATCGCCCACTTCGCCACTCGACCAGTTGCATCTATGTTGTGCAAAATCTCTGACAGCGGAGCATCGCTGACGACTGTAATGGAATGGTCAGAGAAGTAGTGTGCAACCTTCTTCGTGGTCATGTAAATCCCATATACAAGCTTCTGGTAATGGGGATATCTTTGCTTTGAAGGAGTCAAAACTTCAGACACGTAATATACTGGGCGCTGAACTCTGAAGGCCTTTCCTTCTTCTTCCCGCTCGACCATAAGTACTGTACTGACAACTTGTCCCGTGGCCGCAATGTAAAGTAGCAGAGGCTCTTTACTGATTGGGGCAGCAAGCACCGGCTGGGTGGAGAGCAGAGCTTTGAGCTCTGCGAACGCTGCATTAGCTTCTGGAGTCCACTCGAACTTGTCAGACTTCTTCATCAGTCGGTAAAGAGGCAACGCCTTTTCACCGAGACGAGAAATGAATCGACTTAGAGCGGCCAAGCAACCTGTAAGCTTCTGGACATCGTGTACACGCACAGGGCGCTTCATCCGGAGTATGGTGCCAACTTTCTCAGGATTGGCGTCGATTCCTCGTTCGGAAACGAGGAAACCGAGTAACTTTCCACCTGGAACTCCGAATGTGCACTTTGATGGATTGAGCTTGATATCATATCTCCTGAGGTTAGCAAAGGTTTTGGCAAGGTCAGTCAGTAGGTCGGAACCTTTCCATGACTTAACCACAATATCATCCATGTATGCTTCTACGTTCCGACTGATCTGAGTGAGCAAACACTTCTGAATCATCCTCATGAATGTGGCTCCAGCATTCTTGAGGCCGAAGGGCATGGTGATGTAACAGAAGCACCCGAATGGGGTGATGAAAGCCATTTTGATCTTGTCGGGTCCATACAGACGGATCTGATGGTATAAGCATCTAGAAAAGACAAACACTCACACCCCGCGGTCGAGTCCACTACCTGGTCGATGCGGGGGAGAGGGAAATGATCTTTCGGGCAGGCCCGATTGATATGTTTAAAGTCAATGCACATGCGAAGTGACTTGTCCTTCTTGGGGACCATGACAACATTGGCGAGCCACTCGGAGTGGTAAATCTCTCGGATGAACTCCGCTGCTAAGAGCCGAGCCACCTCATCGCCAATAGCTTTCCTCTTCTGGACGACGAACCGTCGAAGATGTTCTTTCACAGGCTTGAACTTCGGGTCGACTCATAGACGGTGCTCAGCCAGCCCCCTGGGAACTCCAGGCATGTCAGAAGGCTTCCATGCGAAGATGTTCCAGTTCTCACGGAGGAACTGGATGAGCGCTTCTTCCTATTCGGAGTCGAGCGTTGTTGAGATGTGAGTCGGGGCAGCATCGGGGTCGGTCGGGTGAATGTGGGCTGGCTTTGTTTCACCGGACGACTGAAAAGCAGATTCTGAAGCAGGCTTCTTGGCTCGTAGCAATTCACTCGGATCAGCAGTCTTCTGGTACTCTTGCAGCTCAACAACTGCCATCTGAGCATCAACAATCTTTGAGCCTTTCTGAAAACACTCTTCTGCCTTCTTCCAATTGCCTGTAACAGCGACCACACCTTTGGGACCAGGCATCTTCAATTTGAGATACACATAACATGGTCGAGCCATGAAGCGTGCGTAAGCTGGCCTGCCCAAAATGGCATGATAAGCACTTTGGAAGTCCACAACCTCGAATGTCAACTTTTCCTTGCGGTAATTCTTTGAATCACCGAAAACCACATCAAGAGCGATCCGGCCGAGTGATTCGGCTTTCTTCCCAGGAATGACTCCGTGGAAGCTCATGTTACTGGTACTGAGCCTGGACATCGGAATGCCCATTCCTTTCAATGTTTCAGCATACAATATGTTCAGGCCACTGCCACCATCCATCAGGACTTTAGTCAGTCGAGTGCCTTCGACAACTGGGTCGACCACCAAAGCTTGCCTCCCAGGGGTGGCAATGTGCGTAGGGTGATCAGATTGGTCGAATGTGATGGCAGTCTGAGACCACTTCAGATAACTGGGTGTTGCCGGAGCAACCATATTCACCTCACGGTTAATGACTTTCAGTCGACTTTTGCTTTCGACATCAGCAAAAATCATCAGGGTGGAATTGATTTGGGGGTATCCATCGTCACTATCTTCCTTGTCCTCAACTCTGTCCGACTCTTTTTCCTTATCTTTGGACTGTTTGCCCTGAAACTGCTGGATCAGGAGCCGGCACTGTTGAGTGGTATGCTTTGGGTAAATAAAATTACCCTCTTCATCTTTCTTGGTGTGGATGTGACATGGCAGATCCAAAACATCATTTCCATGTTGATCCTTGACTTTCTTGGGCTTCCAGGGGCCTTTGGGTTTTCCCTTGAAATTTCCCTGGGTTACGGCCAGGGCCTCCCCAGGGGCGGCTGGCTCGGCCTTCCGCTTCTGTTTCCGACTGGAGTTTCCTCCGGTTTCTTGGGCGACTGCCTTGTGCTTGCCACTCCGGAGTCGATCTTCGTCTTCACCATTAGCGTATTTGGTGGCAATCTCCATCATCCGGTTCAGAGACATCTCTCCAGTTCGACCAAACTTCAGATTCAATTCCCTGTATTTAACGCCATCTTTAAAGGCACAAACTGCTTGATGGTCAGGCACATTCTCAACTGTGTGATGCAATGTGATCCACCTCTGGATGTAATCCCTCAGAGTTTCATTCGGTTTCTGTACGCAAGAACGCAATTCTGTAAGGCCTGCGGGTCGCTTGCATGTTCCCTCAAAGGTTGTGACAAACACTCGGGAGAGGTCCTCCCAAGTGTAGATGATGCTGGGTGCCAACTGATTTAGCCACGCTCTGGCTGAGCCCTCTAACATGAGAGGCAAATGCTTCATGGTCACCTCATCATTGCCACCGCCAATCTGTACAGCCGGTAATCTTCGAGCCAAGTGTCAGGCTTAGACTCACCGGTGAAGTTGCTGACTCCAGTCGCCAACCTGAAGTTGGGAGGAATCACTGCGGCTCTGATGGCTCGACTGAAACACTCTGGCCCCGAAACATATACTCTGCTGCTGGCAGGTGCATCTCTGTTGTGGCCTTCCCGATGAGCTCTGTTCCTGTCAACCAAACCTTGAATGAGGATAGATCTCGCGTCAAAGCCTGGGTCCCTGGGGTCGACTGGAATCATCTGCCCAACACTATGAGGGCGCCTGTCATCTCGATGTCGAGGCGCATATGACCCACTCCTCGGGGAGGGGTTGGCACTCGACGTCGATCATCACGATCGGATCGGTGATCATACTGCTCATTCCTTCTGTGCTGATCATGCTGGTCACCACGTCCCTCACGCCTTGAGGGCGATCTTGGGCCGTGAGCCGACTGGACTGTATCTGTTGCAACGGATCGACTGTGGATCCTATTCCGCGACTGAGAAACAGCGGAATTCTGGTTTCCCGCCTCCCGGAGCAACGCTCTGATCTGCAACAAGCCCCTGCCAGCCTCCGACTGGGAGGGCTAAATCGATTATGCTATACGGGCCGCGGCGGCCAAATTATGAACTGGGGTTCAGTATACCTGCATCGGCGGGAAGAGCTGACGTCGACTAGACTCGGGAGCCCGCTGACGCGCTTGCTCGTCGAGTGCTCGCCGGTGATTCTCCAGTCGAGTGCGCTCGGCCAAGTTAGCCAAGCGCGCGTCCTCCAAGGCCCTGGCCTTGGGGGTCTCTACGACGATAGGAGTGTGGAGTGCGTCCATGTTCCGGCGGCGAAGCTCCTCTCACTGTAATGACGTGAGAGGTTCGGGGAGATACTCATCATGGGGATGCGACGGGTCGCCCCCACCCGCACCTCCATCAGCGCGAGGGAAACCGGGAGGACTATGCGTTCCATCGACCGCCAGAACCTCAGCTGCTGGGTCGCTGCTGTCGCACTCGGATGCGGTCTCCGCGGAGCCAGTCGAACAGGCCGCAGAGGGATTCGTCGGGCTCGATTGCCGCGACTTGTGGGGCGGCCGACTGGCGAGCCACGGCATGCCTCACCCACCTCTGAAGTCTCAACCGACCGGAGCGCTTGCGCCGGTGGGAGACAGAGTGGGGAGACGACACGGGGGCCGACCGATACTGGGTCGACGGCTGCCGCAGGAGGACGCCACGAACGCATGCGCGGAAGTGCGACGCACCGCGGGCGGGGAGCGCGTCGATGTCGAGTGGTGCCTCCTGAAGCCAGGCGGAGTCGTCGGCGATGAACGTGAGCGCGCCGAGGTGGATCACGCGGCCCTCCACGAAAACTCCGCACGAAACCATGATCAAAGGGATCGGAAAAATCGCAACTTCTCCAATCAGGCGCTAAGATTCCTGCCCCACGGTGGGCACCAACTGTCATGGTTCTAACTCTAACAGTGATGTAGGGGGGTGTGTATGGAGAGGCTAGATCTCAGCTATTGGGAAGTTGTAAACACACGAGGATTACGAGTTCAGGCCCTTCTCGGAGGAAGTAACAGCCCTACGTCTCGGTGCCCGGAGGCGGTCGATTGGATTATGTGTGTATGAATAACAGGGGTGCGAACCCTTCATACTAAGGAGGGGGGTGGCTTATATAGAGTTCGTCGGTCCTCTCTTGCCCTTAGTAATGCAGGGTTTAAGGTACATTTAAGGTTGGGCATTACTGTTAACGCCCCTGATAAAGTGCCATAATGACCATAAAGACTACTTAATAGCCGATCGTTTGCCTGCGGAGTGACTTTAAGCCTCTTGGCAGTCGAGTGGTTGGCTTCATGGTCGAGTGTCTTGAACCCGTCAAGTGGGATACCTTCAAGTCGATTGAAAGGTGACTTCTTCTAGGGATGTCCTTGGGTAGGGCTCTTTTGGACAGGTCCGTGCCCCTACCCTAGGTACATAGCTTCATCAGGAGTTACTGGCCACTACCGCTTGCACAAGCTATTCAACCTCATTGTCTGAATCAGTTCGGTTTCTTGAGTCTCGACTACAAGCTGAAAGACATCGATCAGCTATGTTGCGACAAGAAGCGGAAGGACTGCGGAAGTCCCTGGAGCATTCAGATGCATACTTTCTGGTGCAACAGCAAGCATTGGAGGATTTTAGCGCCAAACAGGACAAAGCTAATCAGCTTGCTAAGCTTAATTCCAGCATGGTGGATACCCAGGATAACGTTTCTTGAGCTCTTCTGAAGTTGCTTCAGTTATGCTCTTGTTTTGCTGCCATGTTTATTTGCACTGGTGGCCAATTTTGACGGCCAGTGTATACAATATGCTGCTTTGTTCCCTATATTTGCACTGGTGGCGAACTTTGATGCCCAGTGGATGTAATATGTGTAATAGCCGTGATAGCCTAGCGTTAGTTGCTTGCTTATTTATTTCCTTGTTGTCTTCTTTATTTGTTTGCTTGTAGTCATTGCAGTTCTTTTTCCGCGGTTAACTAGTGGCTGCAATAACCTATTTTTTAAAACTGGCCACAATAACCATGAGCTAATATTTACTGTAATGACACTGGTCCTCCTACGGGCTGTAGGAACAGTGGGCCTTCTACGGGCCGTAGAAACAGTAGGCCTTCTACAGGCCGTAGAAACAATGGGCCTTCTATGGGCCGTATCATCAATGGGCCTTATACGGGCCGTATGATCGATTGGCCAAACATGGGCCAATAACAGGCCGCATTATGGCCGTAAACGGGCTAGAGTTGGAATCGTCCGTTCATGGGCCGACCGTAATGGGCCATCGTTAATAGGCCGTATTTTATGACGCTATGAAAACGGCTCAACGTATTAACGGACCACAAACAGGCCAACTGTAACCACGGGCTGAATTTGGCCCACAAGCAGAAAATGTCAGTAACGGGCCGTAAGTAAACGAATGCTGGAAATGAGCCCAAGAATAAATGGGCTCTGAGAAGGCCGAAAGATAACATGGGCTGGAAACAGCCCAATGGAATAACGGGCCGTTAATGGGTATAAAGTGATACACTGTTCATTACGGGCCAGTTTCACCACGGGCCGTTAATGGGTGTAAAGTGATACGCTGTTCATTACGGGCCAGTTTCACCACGGGCCGTTAATAGGCCAAGAGTTACATAGGGCCTCATATGGGCCGAAAGACGTCATGGGCCATACATGGGCCAGAAGTGAAAACGGGCTGGAATCATATTGGATGACCCAGATGACGCTACTAGGCCTAATTCGGATAGGGCGTAACGGGCCTTGGGTTAGCGGGGTGTAAATGGGCTATATGCGAACAGGCCGTTAACAGGCTTTACATGGGCCGGCCCGCCACCTTTTGACCAAGTCAAACGAGCCGGCCTTTTCACAGGAATGGGCCTCTGTTGGGCCGTGCCACATGTCGACGTATCATAGGCGCCTATCTGACCCACTGACGAGCTGACACGTGTTTCGTCCGACCAATAAGAATTTTACACGTGGAAATTTCCCATTGGTCGGGGCTGTTAACGGGTTATCGGATCCAAAAGCCGACCCGATAGCTTAACGGCATTCCGTTATGGTGGATGCCACGTGTCGGTCACCCTTGACGAAAGCACTTCTGTGACGCGTGATTTATCGTCATGGAAGTGGACACTTCCGTGATGATAATTTTGGTAATGTCATGGAACACTTTTACGACGGCACAGGTATGACTATCTTGATTCTGTCATAAATTTTTCATGGATGTACATGCATGACACAAAACGCGACCTACTATGACAAACATGTATCATCACGGAAGTGTATTTTTTTGTAGTGCCACCCTTTCGTGAGGTTCCGGGGTAGGGACGATCTGCCCCGCGGCTGGCAGGCGGTGCGCGATATCCGCGGCTAAGTATCCGGCTCCATGTAGCTTTTTGATGTGTCCCTCTGTGACAGAGGAGGCCATCCACTTGCCTCCCGCTCCGGACATGTTTGGAGAGAGTTGAGGAGAAGGATGTGGACTTGGGCATTGGAGCTCGAGTGCGCAAGAATGGATGAGCAAGGAGGAAGAAGGTGTGGGTAGAAAAAGGTGGAACCTTATACCTTTATAAGAGCATCTCCAATTGCCGTGCTAAGCACCGCGCGCAAAAAACCTGTTTACTGCATGCGCTGCGGCTGGTTTTGCGCGCCCGCCTGCACTGGCTCCAGCAGCCGCGCTATAATGCAGCGCGCGCGCGCCGCTCCAGCAGAGCACAAAAATACAGTGCACACGACTCGCCGGGCATTTTGCATATATGATATTTTGGACAAAAATGAACATGTGAAATTTGACACAAACAAGTTGATGAATAAAAGTTCATGCCCACAAGTTCAAAATCATGCCCACAAGTTCATCCAACCAAGTTCAAATGCAAACTAAAGTTCAAGACATGAAAGACACATCAATCTTCATCTTCCTCGTCTTCGTCTTCGTCCTCATCTTCCGAAGACGACTCTTCTGCCTCCGAAGATGAATCTTCCTCCCTCTCCACATCACGCACCGCATCACGCACCACATCATGTGAAGCTCCGACGGTGTTGGCAAGATCTTCAACGGCATCTTCATGGGAATGTGTGTGAGAAGGCACATCGAAATACATTGCACCCATGGCGGCCGGAGGTGCACCCATGCCTCCCATGAGAGAAGCAAAACTCATGCCTCCCATGGCGGCCATAGCGTCGGAGGGTGCTCCAAAGCCACCCATTCCTCCCATGGCGGCCGGAGGTGCACCCATGCCTCCCATGGCGGCCGGAGGTGCACCCATGCCTCCCATGGCGGCCAGATGTGCACCCATGCCTCCCATGGCTCCGAAGCCACCCATGCCTCCCATGGCGCCGAGGCCACCGCCACCCATGGCGCCGAGGCCACCGCCACCCATTGCACGAACCAAGGCTCTTTTTTGGATCAAGACTTCTTGTTGGGCAAGATTGACATACTCTTTTTGCGCCGCATTGAGGTTAGATGTGTCCAAGAAGAACAAGTGCTTCTCCCATTCCAACAACTTAGCTCGCTCCTCATTGCTCACTTTCCTCTCCTCCAAAGCCACCTTTCTCTCCTCGGCCGCCACCCTTCTCTCCTCGGCCACCAACCTCCTCTCCTCGGCCACGGCACCTTGGTTCCTTGCCATTTTCCTCACCTCATTGGCTTCGACCCTTGCCTTCACAATAGCTTCCATAGCATTTTTGAGATCATCATCTCCTTTCCTCTTCTTCTTTTCGGTTTTGTCTTTCTTGCACCCATCCGGTCGTTTTGGCTTCGAGTATGAAACTGAGTTGGGTGTGGGGCTTCTCTTGCCGTCATCACTTGATGCATCATCATCATTCATCTCAATTGCTCGCTTCCGTTTGTTGCTCAAATGCAAATCCTCCAAACCATCACGCTTCTTCCATTTCTCATCATCCTTTAACACTTCATAGCAATGAGGCAAGGTAAAGACCCTGCCTTTCTTGATCTTCCCCTTCTTGGTTGTCCTTGTCTCTTCTTTGAACAAGTTTTGTGCAATGTTGTACTACAAGAAAAACAAAACAAGTTAGCACTTCGATCACCAAAAACAAGTATGATGAACATATATGAGATGCCACTTACTCGATCATCCTCATTTGTGCCACTTGGGTTAATCTTGTCAACTGCCTTTTGTACGGCCACCCACTTTTGACAATCCGAGATGATTGTCGACCATCGGGACCGAAGTGATCTCTCAGAGTGGTCAATTCCACTCAAGTTGTGAGCATCAAAGTGTTCTTTCATTCACCCCCAATACGCGTCTCTACTTTGATCACCTCCAATGGATGGATCCCTCGACACTTGCAAATAAGTATGGCATAGTAACTTGTCATCGTTGGTTGAGTAATTGCCCGCTCTTCCTTTCGGCGCCTCGACAATTCCCTCACCCTGCTCGTCCACCTCAAACTCATGGTCTTCGAAATGGATGTCATTGGTTTGAGACCAATGCGAATTGTTGGACCCAACACCCATAGTGGACATGTATGCATCATCGTTGAGACTACAAATTTTTTTAAACAATGCAAATAAGCTATATATATGTGATGATGATGCATTGAAAAAATAAGAAGAAAAGAAAAGTTGGAAATTTTTTCACCTTGGGGGCATTTCGTCGAACACATGGTGCGCGTCGGCGGCCGGCTCAACGAGTGAGCTCGCCGGCGCTTCGGTAGCCGCCGCGGCCGTCGAACGCCCTGCAAGCTTCTTTCCCCTCGCCTTCGTAGTGCCGCAGCCATCCGCCGCCTTATTTTTCTTCGCGGATGTTTTTCCCTTCTTCGTCCGCGCCGCATTGGGGACCTTCTTCGACGGTGCGGCGGCAGCACGGGACGGCGCCGGCGCGACGCCACCCAGCGCCGTGGTCATCCGCAGCGGCAAGAAGAGGCTGCACGCGAGGCCGACGCTCAGCGGAGCTCCAGCGGTGGTGACGCCAGCGCTTCCCGCGCTAGGGTTTCCGGTGGCGGCGGCGGCTGCGGAGGGGGGGGGGGGGTCGCGGTTGTACAGCGGGGTGAGCGGGGCGCCGGTGTGCGCGTCCATGGGTGGGTGGCAGGGCGCCGGCGCAGGCGCGCGCGAGGCGTAGGACGAGGAGAGGAGGGAGTGCGGCATGAGCGCTCGAGTGTGCCGCGCGCTGTAGCTGGCGCCCGAAATACGTCGAGCGGGTAAGTGTTTTCAACCGCGCGCCCAACCCGTTATGGCGTGCGCGCCGTTTTTGCGCGCCCGCTGGAGCAACCCGCCGCGTTGCGCGCGCGCTAAAACGACCTAATTTGCGGCGCGGTGCTAGTTTAGCGCGGCTGTTGGAGATGCGCGGACGAAACTATGCGCCCCCACCAGCCTGGTAAAACTTGCTTATCCCCCAAGCACCCTAATTGGTGGCGCGGTAGGGTTACCCATGTCCGTATTGATGAGAATCCCGTAATAAGGGGAACATGATCTCTGCTTTGACAAGACGTGTCAAGAAACCGCCTCGCGTTATGTGCGGGGCTGGTTAAAGAAAAACGGTTCAAATAATTACCGGGTCGTGGCATGATGTAATGCTGCCAAAACGTGTCAGCAGATTAGATTTGTGGTTATATTATTCTCTCTACGGTGGTATGTGGAACTTATTTTGCAGGGTCGGACACTATCCTTGTATTCAAACTCTTCCGTGGTGTATTCGAAGGAGGAACCCGCCTTGCAATGCTGAAGACAACACTGCGCGCCGGACTCATCATCATTGAAGCCTGCTTCAGGGGCTACTAAGGGAGTCCGGGATTAGGGGGTCTCCGGACAGCTGCACTATATCCTTTGGCCGGACTGTTGGACTATGAAGATACAAGATTGAAGACTTCGTACCGTGTCCGGATGGGACTCTACTTGGCGTGGAAGGCAAGCTAGGTAATACGGATATGTATATCTCTTCCTTTGTAACCGACCTTGTGTAACCCTAGCCCCTCCGGTGTCTATATAAACCAGAGGGTTTTAGTCCGTAGGACAACATACAATCTTACCATAGGGTAGCTTCTAGGGTTTAGCCTCTCCGGTCTCGTGGTAGATCTACTCTTGTACTACTCATATTATCAAGAATAAACAAGCAGGACGTAGGGTTTTACCTCCATCAAGAGGGCCCGAACCTGGGTAAAACATCGTGTCCCTTGCCTCCTATTACCATCCGCCTTAGACACACAGTTCGGGACCCCCTACCCGAGATCCGCCGGTTTTGACACCGACAACTTGCGTCAGGTGGAACCCATCAATTATTGGGTCCTGGACCAGTGCGGCTAAATCGCTGTGACGGATATAGGTCGGATGATGCCTACTACACAACCTTATTCTTGTAGACGTTGTTGGGCCTCCAAGTGCAGAGGTTTGTAGGACAGTAGAAAATTTCCCTCAAGTGGATGACCTAAGGTTTATCAATCCGTGGGAGGCGTAGGATGAAGATGGTCTCTCTCAAGCAACCCTGCAACCAAATAACAAAGAGTCTCTTGTGTCCCCAACACAACCAATACAATGGTAAATTGTATAGGTGCGCTAGTTCGGTGAACAGGTGGTGATACAAGTGCAATATGGATGGTAGATATAGGTTTTTGTAATCTGAAAATATAAAAACATCAAGGTAATTAATGATAAAAGTGAGCGAAAACGGTATTGTAATGCTTGGAAACAAGGCCTAGGGTTCGTACTTTCACTAGTGCAAGTTCTCAAAACAATAATAACATAATTTGATCATATAACTATCCCTGAACATGCAAGAAAGAGTCACTCCAAAGTCACTAATAGTGGAGAACAAACGAAGAGATTATTGTAGGGTACGAAACCACCTCAAAGTTATCCTTTCTGATCGATCTATTCAAGAGTTCGTAGTAAAATAACATGAAGCTAATCTTTCCGTTCGATCTATCATAGAGTTCGTACTAGAATAACACCTTAAGACACAAATCAACCAAAACCCTAATGTCACCTAGATACTCCAATGTTACCTCAAGTATCCATGGGTATGATTATACGATATGCATCACACAATCTCATGTTCATCTATCCAACCAACACAAAGAACTTCAAAGAGTGCCCCAAAGTTTCTACCGGAGAGTCAAGACAAAAACATGTGCCAACCCCTAGGCATAAGTTCACGGGGTCATGGAACTCGCAAGTTGATCACCAAAACATACATCAAGTGGATCACATGATATCCCATTGTCACCACAGATAAGCACATGCAAGACATACATCAATGTTCGCAAATCCTTAAAGACTCAATCCGATAAGATAACTTCAAAGGGAAAACTCAATCCATTACAAGAGAGTAGAGGGGGAGAAACATCATAAGATCCAACTATAACAGCAAAGCTCGCAATAAATCAAGATCGTGCCAACTCAAGAACACGATAGAGAGAGAGAGAGATCAAACACATAGCTACTGATACGTACCCTCAGCCCTAAGGGAGAACTACTCCCTCCTCATCATGGAGAGCGCCGGGATGATGAAGATGGCCACCGGAGAGGGATTCCCCCTCCGGCAGGGTGCCGGAACGGGTCTAGATTGGTTTTCGGTGGCTACGGATGCTTCTGGCGGTAGAACTCCCGATCTAGGTTATTTTCTGGAAGTTTCTGTATTTATTGGAAATTTTGGTATAGGTCTCAGGTCAAGAAGGTACCCGAGTCATCCACGAGGTAGGCCCACGCGCCCGGGGGGTGGGCGCGCCCCCCACCCTCGTGGACGGCCCTGGACTCTTCTAGCCCAACTCTTTTACTCCAAGGTCGTCTTTTGGTCGCCATTACTAGTTTTGAAAAAATAAATAAAAGAAATTTGAAAAAATGAATTTTTTTTACTAGTGGCACACCGTGGATGTGGTGCGCGATTACTAGTTTTACTAGTAATGGCGCACTATCCACTAGTGCGCCATTACTAGTTTTGAAAAAAAAATGAAAAAAAATTGTTACTAATGGTGCACCGTGGATGTGGTGCGCCATTAGTATTTGGACACTAATGGCGCACCTACACATTGTGCGCCATTAGTATATACTAATGGTGCACCACATGTCTGGTCCGCCATTAGTGGCCATATCATCTATAGCCCTTTTTCTAGTAGTGTGATGGAGGTAAACCCTACGTCCTGCTTGATTTATTCTTGATGATATGAGTATTACAAGAGTTGATCTACCGCGAGATCGTAGAGGCTAAAACCCTAGAAGCTAGCCTATGGTATGATTGTATGTTGTATATATCTATCGACTACCCTGGCCTCGGTTTATATAATGCACCAGAGGCCTAGGATAACAAGAGTCTTAGCCGAATACGCCAGTGGGGAGGAGTCCTTGTCTTGACCGCCAAGTCTTGTGGAATCTTCCTTGTATGCGGCAGCTGTCCGAACTGGCCCATGAGTATACGGCCATGGGGGTCCTCGGCCCAATCTAACAGATCGGGAGATGATGTGGTGAGTACCCCTAGTCCAGGACACCGTCAGTAGCCCCCTGAACCGGTCTTCAAGTTAGGGACGCTCCTCGATTCTTCCGAACCGTTCTTCATCTTCGGTCATCGGTCTTGAAAACTGGTTCAACAAATATTCTCATCTTCCATCTTGCGGATCGCCAAAATGCATTCGGCGAGTTTACATGTCGGGTATCCGAGGAGCCCCTTTAACTTTCCGGCCTTTATCAATGCCTTGTTATTTTTATGCCACACCTCAGGTTTGAAGTTGTTCCCGGGCGGCAGCGTCCTCTTGCGTCCGAGCTCCAACGCCGGACTGCGTTCGAGGTATCTTTTGCAGCCGAGCACCAACGTCGGACCGCTTCCCAACTCTAACGCCGGAATGTATCCGAGCTCCAACGCCGGACTATGTATCCGAGCTCCAACGCTGAACTGTATTCGAGCTCCAACTCCGGACCGTATCCGAGCTCCAACGCCGGACTGTATCCGAGGTGTCGTAAATCACCTTAGTTCAAAGAAGTTTGAAGTAGTTTAGCCGAGCTTAATGCCGGAAATGCCCTCTATGGAGCTAGCCACTAGCGCCCGAGATTTATGCCGGACTGCTTCCGAGGTGGTGCACCACCCCGAATGTGGGCCGATTTTTGTCAATATTTTTGAGTGGTGCAATTTATTCTCTGCCGAGATATATAGCCAGTAGCCCTCAAGGTGGGTATCGGTCTAAAACCCGAGATGCACATGAAGGATGACATAAGACCGTTGATCCCAGTAGCCGCTGAGACTCAGGTTGATTTGCAAAATCGGTCTGAGGATCAAGTCCTAGCTCGGCAGAATACTTCAGGGCAGAAAAAGCGGCGTGCTCAGTCCTCGAGACTCAAGTTGGGTGCGGCCGACCAACCTGAGGATCAAAATCTCCTTGGAAACTGTATTGCACTTGAAATTTTCTGCATTGAACAGGCAATGCAGTAGCCCCCAAGACACCAGTCGGGTGGCAACACCAGATCAGGGGATCGATGTGCCCCTTTAATATTTGTAAATAATAAGCCCGAAGCCCAGTAGCCCTCGAGCCTTAATGCGGGCACGGGTGGCCGAATTAAGGATCGATATCCATAGTAAAGTCACAAATTATGTGTAATGACTCTATGTATCCAAGTACTTTATGTCATTAATGCTCGGATCCGCATTGTACAAAACTTTGTTGACCGACCATCAGCTTCCACCTTCTCGGCCAGTAGCCGAGGAGTGTTTGTCCTACTTTATAAAGCCTTTACGAGGGCAAATATTTACGACAAACAAGGCAAACTGGCCATTTAGTTTTATAAACAAAGGTACGCAGAGAGATATGTTATATTACTGTTTAACATAAGAAATGTCTTCCAAAGAAAATAGTCCCACTATCGGTTCCTTTCTTTGGGTTGTCATGCTAAGCATGATCATGGAACCTCAGCTCTAATGTAAGAGCAAAATATCGAGGAATTAGTTTGGGAGGCCAGTTAATAGCCCCCGGTAGTGTTCGACGACAGTCGAGGTCAAGTCGTAAACACTTCGGCCATTGTTATGAATGGCCCGTCATTTAACACCGTCATCGGATCGCTGACCAGTTTACGCTTATTGTGACAGTCAGTTTTTGGCTTTCTCCACTGAGGTGCTTAACCATGTGAGCTGGAAGCACAATCGCAGTGGTTCTCCCTTTGCACACCTAGCCGAACAAAGCGGAACGTAGGAGGCAAGCGCAGGAGCCGGGCAACCCAACTATTGATCGAAGACACAATTCGAAACCGATGCATATATAGCAATATTCGAGAATGTTTTTGCCGAATCTCTAAAGGTGTCCGGCGTTGCACTGCGAGACTTGTGCTAAAAACACACAAATAGTTTAAAAGTGCCATAAGCTTGGAAAACCAAAAAACGTTAGTAAAAACTTGATGTCCGAACAAGATCAAGTGTTCGGTGCCAATCCGAAAATTGGCCTTAGCAAAAGAAGTGCTTCTGTCGTGCATTAACATGATACATCCTATCTTAAGACTTCAAGCGGGTCAGCCTACGGCTTCAACCTCCTATCCCGAGGGCAGAGTACTTCTCATTAGGCCAGTTTAGCAGACTAAACTCTAGCAGCTTTGAGAGAGAAATTAGGCTCACCGGCTAGTGACAGCACACTCCTGTCGAAAAAAGGAGTGATAGGTAATAATAATAATAAAACTTTGCGACGACTAAGAAGAAGAACACTTATCATAAAACGGCTCATATAAATTCAAGAGCCCCCAAGTGACTTGGGTAAAAGAATGATTGCATGTACTGAAGTACTTATATCATATCTATGTTCAACCGAACTTTAAACGCGTCTTAACCGGCCGTTGGCTTCTCCCTCTTCGGTCAATGACCGAAAAGTGTTATGTACTCCATCTGTCGAGAATATCGACGGTGTTTCCAATAATCAGGCAATCAGGCCATAAGGCTGTAACAGACAAAGCGCGCTCATGGAACTTATGCTATATTACTACGAAGTGTAAGAAGCATCTTCGAAGAAAATAGTACCCCCGCCGATACCTTTCTTCGGTGCTCATTGTTATTATGAGACTTGTGCAATAGATTTTTTGTACTCATGAGTTCCGTTGTGTGCCGACCATCATTGAAAACTATAACAGCGCTAGCTTTCGGCTTCACCCAGTCTGAGGTCCGGCTCGGGTGACTCCGATCGTGACAATCGCAGAGGTGCTCCCTTTACTCCCTAGCCGAAAAATCGGGAACGTAGGGGTAAACACAGGAGCGAGGCAACCCAGCTTGCAAATCGCTTAAGTCAATATGGTGCATATTGTGGCGTAATACACGAACAAGGAACGAAGCCGTACAAGTATAATCATATGCAAGAGGAAAAGCTTCATAAAGGAAGCCCCCAAGTAAACGAGGTATTTGAATTTATGTGTCACAAACAAGGTTATGACAAGGAAAAAAATTTACAAGCAACTTTTTCCAAAAAGGTATAATGCTTCGTTGAACCGAACACAAGTTAAAAATTTAAAACTTGGAGCATGAAGGCAACTTAGCTGGTTAATGTGTTCGGTATTGATGACGTGGTCCGAGCTTGATGCGGGACAAGGTTCCATCCCCCAAGACGGTCCCGAGGTGGCGGAGCAAAGAGCTCGACACGCCGAGGTGGTTGAAGGAAATATGCCCTAGAGGCAATAATAAAGTTATTATTTATTTCCTCATATCATGATAAATGTTTATTATTCATGCTAGAATTGTATTAACCGGTAACATGATACATGTGTGAATACATAGACAAACATATAGTCACTAGTATGCCTCTACTTGACTAGCTCATTAATCAAAGATGGTTATGTTTCCTAACCATTGACATGTGTTGTCATTTGATTAATGGGATCACATCATTAGGAGAATGAGGTGATTGACATGACCCATCCCGTTAGCTTAGCACTTGATCGTTTAGTATTCTGCTATTGCTTCCTTCGTGACTTATACATGTTCCTGTAACTATGAGAATTGTGTAACTCCCGTTTACCGGAGGAACACTTTGGGTACTACCAAACGTCACAACGTAACTGGGTGATTATAAAGGAGTACTACAGGTGTCTCCGAAGGTACATGTTGAGTTAGCATAATTCGAGATTAGGTTTTGTCACTCCGATTGTCGGAGAGGTATCTCTGGGCCCTCTCGGCAATGCTCATCACCTAAGCCTTGCAAGCATGTAACTAATGAGTTAGTTATAAGATGAAGTATTACAGAACGAGTAAAGAGACTTGTCGATAACGAGATTGAACTAGGTATTGGATACCGACGACCAAATCTCGGACAAGTAACATACCGATGACAAAGGGAACAACGTATGTTGTTATGCGGTTTGACCGATAAAGATCTTCGTAGAATATGTAGGAACCAATATGGGCATCTAGGTCCCGCTATTGGTTATTGACCAGAGATGTGTCTCAGTCATGTCTACATCGTTCTCGAACCGTAGGGTCCGCACGCTTAAGGTTTCGATGACAGTTATATTATGAGTTTATGTATTTTGATGTACCGAAGGTTGTTCGGAGTCCCGGATATGATTACGGACATGACGAGGAGTCTCGAAATGGTCGAGACATAAAGATTGATATATTGGACGGATATATTTGGACACCGGAAAGGTTCCGGAGAAGTTTGGAGCCCCGGAAGGTTACCGGAACCCCCCGGGAGGTATATGGGCCTTATTGGGCCCATGTAGGAGGAAGAGAGAAGGAGCAAGGGAGGAGGGCGCGCCCCCCCAAGCCCAATCCGAATTGGGGAGGGGGGCCGACCCCCCTTTCCTTTCTCCTTCCCCCTCTTCCTATTACTACTACTAGTACTACTTCCTAATACTAGTACTCTTTCCTTCCCCCTCCAAATAAGATAAGGAAAAGAGAGAGAAACCTACTTGGAGTAGGTTTCCCCCTCCTCATGGCGCGCCCCCCTAGGGCCGGCCACCTCCTCCCTCCCTCCTTTATATACGGGGGTAAGGGGGCACCCTAGGACACACAAGTTGATCATTGATCGTTCCTTAGCCGTGTGCGGTGCCCCCCTCCACGATATTACACCTCGGTCATATTGTAGCGGTGCTTAGGCGAAGCCCTGCAACAGGAGAACATCAAGATCATCACCACGCCGTCGTGCTGACGGAACTCCCCCTCGGCGCCTCTGCTGGATCGGAGATCGAGGGTGCGTCATCGAGCTGTACGCGTGTCAAGAACTCGGAGGTGCCGGAGTAACAGTACTTGGATCGGTTGAACCGAAGGACGTACGACTACTTCCTCTATGTTGCGTCAACGCTTCCGCTTCGGTCTACGAGGGTACGTAGACAACACTCTCCCTTCGTTGCTATATCATCACCATGATCTTGCGTGTGCGTAGGAATTTTTTTGAAATTACTACGTTCCCCAACAGTGGTGACATAGCACGGCCAATGCAGGCTGACAGAGTGATACCGAAGTCCCCGGCATGGGGTAATGAAGTGTTGACGAAGCCCCCCATCTAGCCGAGGTGACATGGTATGTTAGTACGCCGAGTTGACGATACTGCCCAACCCGGATCATTTTCCTGTCCGCAAGAAATAGTGCAAACCGGAGATAATAGTAATGATAATAAAAAAAATGTTGCATAATAAATAATTTATGCAAAGTGAGTAATAAAAGAAATATGGCCTGGCGCCGAAGTCAATGTCGATGCAGGGCGTCAGCGTGACGCAATGAAGGCATGACAAAGCCTGAATTTGCAGGGCGGTCCGGGCTCCGGATGCGGCGTTCGCCGAACAATGTACGGAAACTGGCCAAACCAAAACGCAACCGTTTTTAATGTGGCCGCCATTTGATAGACCTATGTACAGATGATGGAACAAACTAGAGTAATAATTCCTTAAGAAAAATAAACCCAAGAAGCAAAAAATTGTTAGGATTAATAGCACCTGGTTTATTTGTTGTAGCATTCTGAAGAAAAGTGACTCCCAAAATCGGGAATCGATCCGCACACCCATTGACTGATGGGCGATAAAGCGATGGCCCGGTGATGCTGGCAAAGGTTGGCTTGCCGAGGCGAAGCCCTCGGTCCTGCTAACGTGACAAAGCTGGTTGGCTGGTGACGCCGAAGTCACCGGAGTATGTTGATGAAGAAATAGCCAAGTCCTCGGTCTAGCCGAGGTGACGGAGCGGGCCGGTGAGGAGTTGTTGTAGCTGCCATGTCAGCCGAGGTGTTGAAATAGTTCGGCGTGATGGACATTGGCTTGAAGAAGCAACAAAGCGGCCATGCCGACCCAGGTCGTAACTTGTGACGCGGCCAGTGCTGGTTTGATGAAGTGACCATGCGGCGATGCCGGTGTGCCCGCTCCGTGTAGTCCGTGGGGCAGTGACGTTGATGATGATTTATCCTTCGCGATGCCGAACTCTTGTTCGGCTTGCTGAGATGATGATCGAAGGAGTTGAGCTCGGCTCAATAAAGCGGCGACGTGTCTAGCGCAGGTTGGCAGCCATGGAGCAATATTGCCGGACTAGTTTGACACCAGCGTGATGGTGAAAATTACCTCAAAGGAGGCTTAAAATTTTATGGGCACGTGTTTAAAAACAATCCACAATACCCTAGGAGCAAATTCCTTTAACAAGGTTGTCCCATATCACGTTCATAAAGAAACATGAATTCGGGTCGGATCCGTATTCGCGCAGGAAACATATCTGAAAAGTGATGCACTAATCGGAAGGTTCCCGGAGTTTGGATGGTCGGATCGAGCTG
The DNA here is from genome assembly GCF_018294505.1 of Triticum aestivum. Taxonomy (NCBI): domain Eukaryota; kingdom Viridiplantae; phylum Streptophyta; class Magnoliopsida; order Poales; family Poaceae; genus Triticum; species Triticum aestivum. The sequence goes on along the minus strand of NC_057809.1, from coordinate 551,189,728 downwards.
AAATTTGGAGGGGTGGTAGATATGGGAATTCCTCAGCTGATCAACAGTTGGATCTTCCAAAGGAAGTTCAATCTAGAAGCTAGACACCACGCCCTAAACTCGTCCAGATTCCCGTCCAGATTCGAAACGGGTCCGGTATATCATAGATTGCCAGAGATTCCTCCATCGGAACTCGATGAAATTTTGCATGGTTGTTGTAGACTCAATTCTGCACAATCCCACCTAAGCAATTGTCAAAGCGATACTCGAGGAGGTGGTGGCGGCAGATGTGAGTTCGCTGTCCAGAAAAACAGCATGGTCGCTTGAGGGCAATGTTGACGTTGAGCCCCCGAGCTCCATGGATGATTCCTCCATGATCTTCATAGAGATCGGAGTTTATGTTTGATGAAGGCCCTCGTCCGAACATGGTGATCCGAACACGGGGCGCAGTTCTTGGTCGAACCAAGGTGACCAGTCGTGCTGGTGACGAAGATGTCGAAGTCGTAGTTGATTTGCAGGCGAGCCATCGATCCTTTTGTCGATCAAACAGCGGAACTCTCAATGAAAGCACCAATGTCGGTGTCAAAACCGGTGGATCTCGGGTAGGGGGTCCCGAACTGTGCGTCTAGGATCGATGGTAATAGGAGGCAGGGGACACGAAGTTTTACCCAGGTTCGGGCCCTCTTGATGGAGGTAAAACCCTACGCCCTGCTTGATTTGTTCTTGATGATATGAGTATTACAAGAGTTGATCTCCCGCGAGATCGTAGAGGCTAAAACCCTAGAAGCTAGCCTATGGTATGATTGTATGTTGTATATATCTATCGACTAGCCTGGCCTCGGTTTATATAATGCATCAGAGGCCTAGGATAACAAGAGTCCTAGCCGAATACGCCAGTGGGGAGGAGTCCTTGTCTTGATCACCTAGTCTTGTGGAATCTTCCTTGTATGCGGTAGCTATCCGAACTGGCCCATGAGTATACGGCCATGGGGGTCCTCGGCCCAATCTAACAGATCGGGAGATGACGTGGTGAGTACCCCCTAGTCTAGGACACCGTCACGTATAAATAAACATTACGTGATCTAAAACTACCTCTTCCTGAGATCCCAAATTCCCAATATTTCCTTGTGATCGGTTGTTAGAGAATCCACTATAAATACAAAGCATTTCATGGCATAGATCGTATACTTCCACCCCATGCCTCCCATACCTAGCCTTCCATGACTACACCGAATTACCACCCCACGCCGCCCAAAGTAGCTCCCAGGTTGGTGAAGCCGACGGAGCCATCATCTTCAAAGCCTGCATCGGCGAATCCTGAGATAAAAGAGAAGGGAACATCAGAGAAGCCGACGAAAGAGAAGGGCACGTCGGAGAAGCCAGCGAATCAAAAGATGAAAGCGAATGGCAATGGAGCCGGTCACCATCGAGAGAATCCTCCGATAACGATCGAGATCCCTGTATTGTATATACACCCTCCTTCCCAAGTCTGCATGCAATCTCATTATTTACGGCGCACTACTTTTTGATCTTGTTTAGTTACAGCCATAACGAACTATCCCTATTTTACCGAAGGGAGATGGGTGTGTCTAGAAAGGCTTGCACGAATCTTAGCATAAAATCTATGACATAGGACTTAGATAAGCAATACTTATAGCACATCTAGATGTGCTTTAGCAAAACTTAAGGGATATCGTGGATACCTTCCTCTCTTAGTTTTTAGTCATGAATGCCTCTCTCTGTAATGAAACTTGCGCTAATTTTCATGCTGGAAAGTTCTATGTGCAACGATATGGAAAGGAAGGACTAGTAATTCAACTTTGTTTAAAACCAGCAATCGAGTCAACAAAATAATCGTAGTACTCCTAAATGCCTGATCAAATACACAGTAGACAGAATACAAAGTAGTTTTGTACGTAAGTTGCACGCCTCACTTATTTGGCATTGAGAACATCAAATGTATGTACTATATTAAATTTTAGGTTGACGAGAAAGAAAGGAGAAAACTAAAGAGAAAGATGGACAGTAGGATCACATGTTACATTCCTAATATGGCAATTATCTATAAACTATTTATCTTGTGATCATGTATGCAATTATTTTCGTAAGCGTGATGCCTGAAACTTTAGTACTGTACATAGACCAAAGTTGGCTCTTTCTACTAAAAATCTATACTATTATCAGTCAATTTTCCGACAGAGATAGCTTGTTTTTCTATATCTGGTGTTCATTATATGGCTTAGAAGCTCTATAATTTCATGCAGTACTGTAGAGCACAATTTTGATGTTGGCATAGATTAGATCTAGTCGGTTCTATGTGTGTTCAAATGAATACCATACAGAATCTAATCACACTATTTGTACATTCAGGGAACTCGGGTTGCTTCATTGCTGCAATACGAGAAGTTCATAAAAGAATTAAACGCACAGCAACTAACGTACATCAAGTTGATTGGACTGGGTGAACTTCTCAAGACTCCTGGCATGAGAATGAGACGTCTACTGTGCCAGGCCATCGCTTATTCATATGATGCAGAGCAGGATGCCTTTATACACTACAAAAAAAAGACACATCCGTGACATTTTGGGCAGAACGAAATTTTTTCTGTCATACATATTACACTTCTATGACGATAATTGTGACAAAACTCGGTATCATCATAGATGTGGTGGGCTCCTACTTCTATGACAAAAAATCATGACAGAAAATGGGCTTTTCGTCCTGGGCGGGCCGGAGACGGAGCTGCATGACATTCTTTGGGCCGTCCATGACGGAAAAAACCGTGGTAGAAGCGAGGGGGAGGAAAATTTCGGGGAGTTCCCTGTTACGGTGGGAGGTCGGGGGCCGAGCGATGCGTGTTTCTCTCGTACACGTACGCGCGTGTGTGCGAGGCGTTGGCTCTAACTGAACTCGAGCGATTGCACTGCAGGCTACGCGTTACTGAACCCGAGCGATCGATCGATGGCTGTTAACTGAACCCGATCAAGCGATTCCTTCGCTACTGCTGCTAACTGAAGCCGATCGATGCTGCCTCTGGATGAACAGTGAAAGTTGCGGGGGGGAGGGGGGTTTGGATGAACAGTTCCTGGTGGGGGTGGGATGAACAGGACCCCATGGTGTTGCCTCTGGATGAACATGACCCCGATCGATCGAGCCGGTTGGGGCTGGATGAACAGGACCCCGTGGAGGGCTGGATGAACAGGACCACCCCGTGGAGGGCAGGATGAACAGTAGATGGTGGAGGGCAAGATGAACAGTAGCCCGTGGAGGGGTGGTTGAACAGGAGCCCGTGGAGAGGGCTGGTTGAATAGTAGTCAGTGGAGTAGCGCGCGGTGGAGGCTGGATGAACAGGAGCCCATGGATGAACAGTCGCAGGTGGAGGCTAGAGGTGGTCGACGGTGGATGAACAGTAGCTCGTGGAGGCTGGAGAGGGTCGACAGTGGAGATGAACAGTATCCTGTGGAGTCCCGTTTTGCGGTACGCCACACGCCTCCCGATGAACAGGACCCTCGTTTCGACCGTAGCGCTCCAACACAAGTCCGTTTCGTCCGTTTTGCGGTACGCCACACCCCTCCCGATCAACAGGACCCCCGTTTCGACCATGGGAGGTACGTTTCCTCCGTTTTGCGGTACGCCAGACCCCTCCCGATGAACATGATCCCGTTTCGAATGTGTCCGGTCGAACACAAGGCCGTTTCCTCCGTTCTGCGGTACGCCAGGCCTCGTTTCCATCGCCTGTTCCGTCTAAGCCCTCCCGATGAACATGAAGCATTCCGTTGCCTCCCCATGAACACGATGCATTCCGTTGCCTCCCCATGAACATGACGACAACGCTGTTTCTCTATTTCGACCCAACCATGTACACGAGCCCTGGCCGTACGTATGCGCGAGTAGGCGTTCGAGACCCCGCCCGTGTGTACACATACGTGGCCATATTTTCTTTCTTGCACCCTGGTCGCTGTATGTACATGTACATGCTACATGTGCGCCTCTACTACGACACGTGCACGCCTCTACATTTACCAGTATATATGTACGTACACGTTCGCGACCAGAATGACAACGCTACGTACGCTTCGACCAGGTGGGTCCCGACTGTCAGGCACTACCTTGCATGCGAAGATGTAGCTGGTGGGTCCCAGCAGTCAGAGGCAAACATTTTTTTTCACGAAATACGGTGGCCCGTCCGGTGGGTCCCCGCTGTCAGGTGGAGGAATAATTATTTTGCGCGTAATAAGGAGGCACTTCCTTGCTGCGGCCGTGGACCCAGCTGTCAGCGTCTCCACGCACAGTACTCTTCTGATGGAAGTCCGTTGTTGACCACATTGACCACGCCGCGCTGAGAGCACCACGGCGGTCGACGACGGCGAGGCCTAGGAAGGGGACGACGTGGAGCCGGGGAAGACGCGGCAGTGGAAGCCGGCGCGGAGAGGAGTACGAGGGTTCACTGGTTCGGCTGCGGTGTGAGGCTGCCGTCGCCGCAGGGCCTGGCCAGCGGTGGGAATAGTAGGGGGCGGTGAGGCCTCCACGGCAGCACAGTCGGCCACGGGAGGCAGGAGCATGCGGCACGACCGGCGCTGCTTTGGGCGGCTGGAGCAAGAAGACCAGAGGTTGAAGAAGCACTACGGCCGTTGGATGGACATCGTACGGTCACTGGAGCTAGAATCGTTCATATTGACAAAGTTGACAAAGCCCTTCGTCCCCGTCAACTTAGTAGGCCACAAGTCAGCCTCCCACCAAGGTGGGTCCCAGCTAGGCGTGGGAGTATTCATTTTTTGTGCGTAATAAGGAAGCACTTCCGGTGGGTCCGAGTTGACAGCGAGGGGAACATTTTTTTCGTGTAATACGGTGGCCCGTCCGGTGGGTCCCAGTACTCAGGGGGAAATGATTTTTGTCGCAAAATACCGGTGACCTGTCCGGTGGGTCCCCGCTGTCAGGTGGAGGAATAATTATTTTGCGTGTAATAAGGAGGCACTTCCTTGTGGCTGCCGTGGACCCAGCTGTCAGCCTCTCCACGTACAGTACTGTTCCGATGGAAGTTGGTCGTTGACCACATTGACCACGCCGCGCCGAGAGCACCACGGCGGTGGACGATGGCGAGGCATAGGAAGGGGACGACGCAAAGCCGGGGAAGACGCGGCAGTGGATGCCCACGCGGAGAGAAATACGAGCGTTCACCGGTTCGGCTGCGGTGTGAGGCACCCACCGCCGCAGAATAATAGGGGTGTGGGTGAGTAGAGGGATGCCCTGGCCAGCGGTGGGAGTAGTAGGGGGCGCTGAGGCCTGCGTGGCAGCACAGCCGGCCACGGGAGGCGGGAGTAGGCGGTCCCGCCGGCACTGCTTTGGCGGCTGGAGCAATAAGAACAACGATTGAAGAAACACGACGGCCGTTGGATTGACATCCAACGGTTACGTCTACTAGAATGTTTTGTTGACGTATATAATAACCAAAAAAATCTTGCATACTCGTCAACTAAATAGGCCCACAAGTCAGACCACTCCCTCTTTTTGAATAATATATATAGAGCTCATGGCAACTTCTTATGGAATTAATGGCAGTCGTTTTTTGGTTGGCCAGGGCCAATTTCGCATATTTCTGTGGGTTCCAAACTATTTTTAATACCGAAATGTCCAGCCAGATTTAAAGTACTTTGAAGATATATTTAAATTAGGTTAATGCCCAGTGAAATAGGAATCTGAAAATGTAATAAAATTCAGAAATTATAAAGTAATTGCCAATTAGTCATCTGTTTTTATATTTACAACCCATTTCATATTACTTTCAAGATTTGCATGCGTCTTGAAAGAGTTGCAGCCCATCAGGGCATAGAAAAATAAGTAGGCCTGGATTGGGTATTCTTCAGAAAAAATAAACTGGGCTCATTTTCACAAAGAAAAAATAGCTGGGCTGGTCACATGGTGAACATAAAATATAAGCCTGGGCTTGACGGGCCACATCCCAGTTCAAACCCTGCTCCGTCTCAACAATACCAAACAAAAAAATACTGCTCAAGTAGCTATGTCCCAGGTGTCAGCCGATCTTGTGATGTTTTCTTGTCTATTGACTATATACGCTCCCATTGTCGTTGGTCCCAGATGTCAGGAAAACACTAGGAGGAAGCATTTTATTTTTCCATACGCTGACGTGGTGGGCCCCTACTGTCATCCTCTCCACGTACTTCTGTCGATTCCTGTTGTTTGTTGACCATGTTGACAAGCGAGAGGGCGGCACCGCGGCTAGCGCACCAAAGCACGCGGAGGACGTCGGCGTTAACGATTTAGTAGACGGTGGGGTGGCGATGCGTGCGCTGAGGCGCAGCTAGCCGTGGGAGGCGGAAGTAGGCGGCCCCGCTGCTGCTGGTTTGGTTTTGGCGGCTGGAGGAAGACAGGACTGAAGAAACACGACAGACTATAGTACTTAACAACCTTAAGTGAAACCAGCAGGGGCACTTAACAACCAAAGCTGAAAGCAGTATGAGTACTTATACAGGTTCAACCGTACAAAGCACGCCTCGAACAGTGCTACTTCGCCTACAGTTAACCAAGGGTGAGGCCCCGAAGCCCCAGGAGGAGGCCCAGGCGCCACCCCGCGCATCCACAACCTTCTGAAAGCGGCTTCATCTCGCAACATGGTCAATAAACAGGATATTCGCTTTAGATCCATGGAAAAGCATGAACATAATCTTCTGTCCTATTCTCCAAGATGGACGGGCCTTCATTATTTGAGACCACCCATGAATAAGTATCTTTTCACCTCCAAGGGGAATTGAGTAGGTCAACATAAACATCATGTTGTGACCAAGCGAAGTCTGACCCGACCATGGTCAGGCATCTGTATAGGAACAATAGAACTCGACAGTTCCTGATTCAAGAAGATCACAGTTGTAAAACTGTGTATAAGCAATAGTTTATGAACAACATATATAACAGAAAACAGCTCGTACCATAAGTTTCTCGACATAGTTGGACCTATCCAACGAGTGCAACAGTGGCACACATATCCCACGTGTCCTTCCAATATTGAAACGCCCCACAAGGACCTCAAGACGATCAATAAAGTGTAGGAACTTGTGGATGTCGATCCAGTCATCTTCAGTGCCATTAGTAACAGCCGAGTTATTACATAGTAACAAACGAGCAGACTGCTTTACTCTGAAAAAACCTACACATGCCACCAATTATAAGAAAATATTAGTTGGAAGTAGCATCTTCGTGAGAGATTGGTTGCTACTTCTAAAGTTAAATTGTGATTAGTTAGACATAATAGGTGGATTAAGAAGTAATTGAGGCAACAAGCAAGAACCAGATACAAAACTAACATGGATGAACAATTGGAATGACGTCGGGGTGGAAGATCGCAGTGAAGATGAGACCAGGTTCTGCTATTTCCATCAACATTCGTGTGCCAACTTTCAGTCCGTAACACTTGAGAAAGTTTATCCAAGTTTGGCCATAAAAAAGCAGCGATCTTCTTGGTTCATGAACCCAACTCGGAACTTATATCCATGGCTTGTCTTCACTGTGACCATTAAACTAGTGTATTTCAGTTATGGCAAGGCCGAGCATCTTGAGTACATGTGTTCTAGCAGAGCAAATAATACACTGCAGGAAAAATAATATGAGAACATAGCATGTTCAAAAAACCTGCACCCTCCCAGATAGAAAAGAGGATTCTAGGAACATACTGTGCGCGTTTCAAAATGATGTGTTAGGATGAGAAGGAACAAGTGTGGCGTCTCGCCGAGGGCGCAGAAACCTGTAGGGTACTCGCACTTTGGGCACTGCAAATGAAACACACTAGATACAGTAGGAAGAAAAATGCATCAACGGCGGCGGCTGCCTTCCTAGGATTACCTGTGACCAAGGGACTTGGGTTTATCGGGGATGGATGAAGAATTCGTACCTGGTTCTCCATGAGAAAACCCTATGCAATCGCCGAGAGGGGATTTTCTCTGAACAAGCAGACGAGGGAGAAAGGGATTCGGGCCCATTGAAATATTGCTGCTTCGTCCGTCTAGCTTACTGCTAAAGCTGGAAGGGGGGGGGTTGTGATTTCATGGCTCACTGGCCATTACTGCGGCGCTATGACCGGGGTGTGTCTACCGTGAAGTTGTGCACTCTAATTTGTGCATATGGCACGTGGACCCTGTTGCCGGTTGCCCCACATATCAGCAAAAGGAAGTCGAAAGAAAGGAGTAACTAGTTACACATAAATATATATTTTGATAGAGAGATACTCCCTCTGTAAAGAAATATACAAATCTTTTATATCACAGGCTCACCTTGCCGAGAAAAATACTCCCTCTGCAACGCACGGGCATTACGGGGGTTCAGCTGAGAATATAATACTCAGATGTTTTTTTGAGGGATAAAAGCTGCTTTATTGAAGATTAACAGTCATAGGTATACAAATAATTTCGGGGGTTCCTGTGAGCCAAAGATGGCATCCACAGGGCAAAGAAGTAGCAGCTTTTGCGAGCACATGCGCTTCAACATTACACTCGCGTTTTTCATGTATGATCTCCATGGTTTGGAACATATTCTTCTTCATCTTGATCTTGTCCATAATAACTTTGATGGGCCCCAAGTATGCCTCTCTAATATGCTTGACTGTTGCTGAACAATCGGTGCTAATCTGAACTTGTTGCAGGTTTAAGTCAAGAGCCAGAGATAGCCCCTCGCAACATGCCATTGCCTCTAGTATCTCTGGATCAGTAACACTTTCGCACACCAGTGCCGATGCTCCAAGGAAGAAGCCTGTATGATCCCGGCTCACAACTGCCAGGGCTACCCTTTCACCATTGCGAGATAACGCAGCATCAACATTCATCTTCGCCCAACCCACAGCAGGAGGAGGACGCCACTTCTGCACTGAGCTAGTGCTTCTCGAAACCAGGTTTTAGACTTTGGGCCGCAGGCCGACCCTGCATGTTTGGGGGCCCATGTGTTCTACCTCAGCGCTTTTCATATTGCAAGCGATCGGTACGGCGCTGGTTTTAGATGTTGTCGCAAGGCGAATACACAAAATTGAATGACAGTTCCTAACCAGCAATCAGAGTTGCAATTCTATCAACGATATACCATGTGATAAATAATACTATCGTACTACTTATACACACATGACACTTGTTTCACCATGCCAGATTATTACATCAAAATCTCTCGGAGGATGGATCAGTTAGGCAGTTGCGTGCTGCTACTGAAGAATTTCAAAATTGATTTGGACCAGCTCTCCTTGCCGAGAAAGTTCGATTTTGACATCATCCCCTACAGCAAGATATGATTTAGATTTGAACCTTGACCATCCTTTAGCATCAATCATCATGCGGCCATCCTTTGTACTTACGATATATTGAGCAGGTTCATTCACACCAAGGCTAAGCATGGTAAGAGAAACTTGCCCGTGGTCACCCGGATTGTTGAACGACTCCCTCGTTGCTCTAGGAATTCTCTGTTTGCAAACAAGAAGACATACCCAAATAGTTAGATCAACACAGTGAATCATGTGAAACAACATGGAAAGAAAAAAGAAGGAAGCACTTGGGCGGCCAATGCTTACCAAGAAGGTGGACATGTAGGTTTTTGTAAGGACTTTGGTATATGAAGTGTGAACTGCAGCCTAGTCTGTTGCTGGTGCAACTGCACGGGCCGGAGCAGATGCAAGTGCAAGTGTTGGTGCAGGTGCCGGTGTCGATGCCTGATCCTCCGGTAGATCAGACTGATCCACTGACGCGGTCGGTGCCCAATCCTCAGCTGGATCAGACTGAGCTGCTGCCGCTGTCAGTGCTAGAGCAACTGTCGGTGCTTGATCTGTGCAAGACAGCGGCGATCGTGTCTGGTCTGCTATGATCAGCTTTCTAACTTGACTAGGATCCGTGACCGTGATCCAGTCTTTTTCTCCATTTCTTTTAAACGCGAGAAGGACTAATTGTGGCGTTTTTGTTAAACCAAACTGCAGTTCATCATAGGGATTCAGCTTGTACTTAGACAACAGACTGATCCAATTTTTTCCAGTAATATAAGAGATGGACAGTGCCTTCGTTACTGACCCGACATAAGAAGTGAGACTTGCAAAAATAGCCATCGTAGAGCAAACCAAATGGTTTATTCTGTGATGAATGTCACATGGAAAAACCTGCATCGTAAAATTGCAGGAAAAGAACGAAAACATGACATTAAATCAATAAGATTTAGACAATAAATCAATAAGATTTACTTGATGTGACACGAGTGAATCCTTACCAGGAAATCACTATGTTGAAGTACTAAACAGAAGATTGATCGTTCAACTACGCGTGGCATGTAGGGGCCCCGCCTACTCCCACAAGCAGGACCGTCCAAAGGTCGTGACAAATCGTATGGACCGAACATCCATGGGGCTGGAAATCCTGGTGGGTGCGATAAAACCTACAATGCATACAGATATTGGAGTGTAACCATAATTGATAGACCGTCCTCACAAAAAACATGATATGGATACTTCAAAATTTACAGACTGAATTGAGTGGACAGACATTAACATAGACCATTCTCAGGACTAACCACACACCAAAAGCGGTAGTACTAATAAACAATACAGGGTTCACAAACACAAATCAAGTACTGAACAATAGTACTTACTACAGACAAGCAAAGTTGCACTAACTAAACTCTGCAGACTATTTTTTGCCACCGACATATGGGATGAACCCCGCATAACTGACTAGGCCATGGACTTCGTGTGAGATGTCTACATGCACCATCACCATTTTGTCAACCTTGGAGAACCTAACAGAGTGGTCTTTCACCTCATAAACATGATGATGAAGATAGGCCGCATCAGATTTGTTGGGAAGCTTTACAAGAACCACACCCTTCATAATCGAAGGCACAACCAGGAAATTTTTATGGTCAAGTACAGCCTCGAGAACACGCCTGACAACAATGCTATAGGAAAACACTAGTTCAGGACACATGGCGACAAGGACACAACAGCTGGATAGTTCAGTAGTAGAACTCATCATCAGGTCTTCCAGTTCACACGACATGACTTTGAGAACTTCATCTCCACTGCGGACCTGGTTCTAATTCAAACAGAAACCATATATTTTATTACTACCTCCGTTCAAAAATATAAGATGATTTTCGATATTATACTCCATATATGACTACATATACACACAGAAATGGGTGAACAAAGACTCCCTCCGTCCCATATACGCATGAGAGCAGAGGGATTACATGCAATATCCATAACACAAGTTACTGAGGCAAATATACTCTCTTAAAAGGTAGCATTGATGTTCATAAAGTACTCCCTCCGTCCCAAAATTCTTGTCTTAGATTTGTCTAGATACGGATGTATCAAGTCACATTTTAGTATTAGATACATCCATATCTAGACAAATCTAAGACAAGAAATTTGGGACAGAGGGAGTAGTTGAAAGTAATCTATAAGAAATCAGTGTCAACCTCTCGCATGTTTTGGTCAAAAGAGGAATTTAGAACCGTTATTTGGCACACAAAAATCACATGCAAGATCACCCAGAAAGTTGTACTACTAGTACTAGTACTGCGTGTTAGATGAAAAAACACGATCAAGATCGAGAAAAAGATCGTCAAGAAGAGATATTACCTGGACTTGCTTAATGAGGGATCCCGGAGAGGGGGGCTTGGACAGGGCGATGGCTTTGAGCTTGTCTGCGGTAGTCTCGGCGGGGTGCTTGCGCTTCTTTGTACCATGAGCCTCGACGGTTTTGGCCGGAGCCATAGACATCACTTCGGCCGGTGCTCCAGCGTCCATCAAGAAACTGTCAAATAGAAATAAAAGAAAAGAAGCCATAATCACAAACCCAAAAGAAGAAAAGGGAGGGAGTTATAGGATCAGTCTCGGGGTTGCAAGACCGGGCCTTAGCCAGAATCAACACCATTTATGCGCTCACCTTTCCTTCTTTAGGAGAGAAGAACAATGTCAGAAGCAGGTCGGGGTTTTCTTGAAGAAATGAGGAAAAATATGAGGCAGAAGCGAGGGTTGGGTAGAGACGAAGCTGAGAGAGAAGAGTGAAATGATGGTTGCTTCGTCCGTCCAACTTACTGCTGGAAAGGAGGGGGTTTTGTGATTTGACGGCTCATTGGGCATTACTGCGGCGCTTCGATCGGGGTAGTCTACCGTCACTCTACTATGGAGTAATTTAGTGCATGGCTGGTGGACCCCGATGCTGGCTGTCCCACACGTCGGTGAAAGTGAGTAATTTAGTGCATGGCTGGAGGAGGATCCGCACGGTAGAGTGTGTCCACTGTTTTTCAGAAGAAGAAAAATGATTACAACAAGCGTTTCCACTCTTACGACGGAGGAGTGCGAAACACGGCAGCCACTTGAACATACACAGTGCTCCTACTACTAGGCATGTGCAGTGGTTCATATGTCAGTACTACACAACCTTGTTGCTAGTGTAGTAAGATATGACGATAACAAATGATGTTTTGCGCATGTCAACTACTCCTATATGTAACATAGTACCGCTTTTTCGACTGTACGGTCGAGAATGGACGGTGATATCAATGTTAACAGAACTAGGTCCATAGCGCACGGAGAGTATGGTGCTACAATACTCCATGAAACATGAACCACATGAAGCATGAATAGTGTTAGGCATGGTGTATGAAGGGTGCACGGGATGGGAGCAAAAGTTCCCTTCTCGACCCACTTTTGGGTGTTTGGCAGAGTGCATGAAGGGTGCATGAGTCCACACTAGTAGGTTAACAAAAATACACGAAGAGGAAACAACTATATTGAGATGAGAATGCAACCAAACACACACACACGCTTTGTGCTACAGTGACTGATCTGCACCGTCTGATTTTGATCCAATGGTCATGTTACGCCGAGACATGGACATGCCCATGCATAGGGTTTAGCCCGACGGCCGGCATCGTCGCGCTGGCATGATGGTAGGCATCGCGCAGCCGCAACACGTGCGTGGCAACTTGGTTCACCAAGTGGCTGAGGCGATCCTGGACCTCGTCACGATCGGCCCGCTCACGCTCCAGCCAGCTCCCCTGACGGCCTATCGTATCTCCCGCTTTCTGCAGCAATGCCGCCGACGCCTCGAGCATCTTTGTGGTGGACGCCTGCCGCTTTTGAAGCTCCGTGAACTCCCGCACATAACGGAGGAGCATGACACTCCTCTCCTCCTTGAGCTCACGGAGCTCCACGTCCTTGGCCCTGAGCTCTGCATCCTTGGCATGGAGCTCTTGTGTCAGGAGCCTCACCTCGGACTCCGTGATCTGCTGCGCCGCCATGGCACCAGGTAGAAGCAATGGGGAGAGGAAGCAAAGGGGGCGAAACGGCTGAAAGGCAATGCAATCTACGGGAAGGCGGAGGCAGCGGGGAATCTTTTGGTTTTCACCACGGTAAAACACCAGTCGATGACTTCTCACATCAGGGAGCAGTGGGTACAGGCGGAGTCATCGTGACTAATTTCCGTCGTGCCTGCTCCCGTCAATCAAAAAATTAAAAATCCTGCTGCGCCTGCTTCCGACAATCAAAAAATTAAAAATCCTGCCACACCCAAACACCAGAGCAACACCGCGGTTGATATTTAAACTTACCTGCCGACAAGTAGATAAAAAAGGGGTGAAAAAACAAATGTGGCGGCGGCCTAGCTAATCGGTCAAACTAGCCCAACTAGCTAGCCACCGTGCTTCACTGATGTACTCGGCGGGAAAGGTGGTCTTTCGTGATTTGACGACTCATTTACTTGCTTTGGCGCTATGACCGAGGAGGACCCAAAAAACGCGCGGTAGGGCATCCCACGTCAGGAAGAATATATGCGTGCACCACCCGGGAAGACCCCGAAACCACGTGGTAGGGTGTGCCACGTCTTGGCACGGAGGAAAAATGTGCGTGTAAAAATATACTGTATCAGACGTAGTAGAGTACCTATGGTTCGAGCTCGGGACCCAGCCAATCGGTTGAAAACACCCCACTGGCCACACAGCTTCATCATGCAAACATGGCATGGAGGATAGATGTGGTTACTCCGTCTCGACCAGCCACAACGTCTCTTGTTCTAGGCGATTCTTCTAATTTCCAAGTATTTTTTAGTTGTAATAACACCATGGCAAGCTAGCGCCGCTCTTTGTGTGTGCCCGTGCAAAGGTTAGACGATGGAGAGAAGAGAGATTGAGATCGCAGACCTGGGACCCACCAGTAAGTGAGATAACAGTCATGCACATGTTGACGAGGTAGTCCCTCTACTCTACTCAACGCAAGTACTGTATAAAATCAAGTTATGGGACAAAGCCAACAACCGTTCATTTTTTCAGGCTATCGACTTACGCTTTGTAGTCCAGGTTGCCAGTTCGAATCTCGTCTTTCAGATTTGTTAGTTTTAGGTCCAAATTTGATTAATGACAAGTGGGACCCCCGTGTGTTGTTCCGATATTTCAGTGTAGGATGGTTTTCTTGAACAAACACTTTGCGCGGTTAGACAAGTAACGACACGAGTTACACGTTTTTTGCAAGTTTACGAACAAAAATGACAGCGGCATAGAATATCACATCCACCCCGCAGCTTAGATACTATGGTGATGCGAGTTTTTACACCGTTGGAAGTGAGATCCAATGGCTTGGGAGTAGTCTTTGTAATTATGCGCAATTTCCTAACTCTCCAAAGGTTTTTTTGCAAATAAAACATTCAGGCCTCGTGTGTGCCGCTGCATCTTTGATCCAACAGCTCCCCGGTGCTCATATTAGGTGCTCCCCGGTGCTTAATTACCCGCTATAGTGATTGGAGTAGTTGTGGGCCGAATGCTACGAAAATATAATCTAAACCGACGGGAATAAATGCCTACACAAATTAATCCAAGGTTGGAGTGCCCCTCGCAATGTAAATAGCTCCGGCTTTGCGAGGGATGGAGATGTAGTAGCTTCAACACGTGGAAGATACGGTGTGAGAAAGCGAGGTCAATCGAGAGACATATAGATAGAGAGACAAAGTGAGTGTGGTCCGACATTCATTGACCAAATATATATGCTCTGGAGAGATATCGTCCGATTGAGCTTTTTGGCAAGGGTGAGGACTGTAAGATAGAGCTTGAGAGATGATCCAGTCACAGACATGTAGATATATTTTGTGCGTGAGAGGAAGCAAGGTCAACCGATCACATAGGGTCACCGTGCGATCGAAAGAGTGAGACGGGTTGGAGAGAGTGACCTAGATAGACGATGTGCGTGAGAGAGTATACAATGTGAATAGGTCGAATTGGGCTCAAACATGGTGATATATCATTTTTGTCCGAGAAAGAGCAAGGTAAATCGAGACATACACACACACACACAGAGAGAGAGAGAGAGAGAGATTGAGTGAGCATGGCCCACCATGAGGTCGAAAGAGTGGCGGCGGCTTGGATGGACTGACCTAGATAGACAATCTGCGTGAGAGAGTATAGAGTGTGTCGACCGAGGCCCGAACAGGGAGATATATCATTTGTGTGTGAAAGAAAACGAGGTTAAACGAGACTCAGATAAAGAGAGCGAGATTGAGCGAGTGTGGCCCACCGTGTGGAAGAAAGAGTGAGACAGTCTCGAGGGAGTGACCTAGATATACAACGTGCGTGCGTGCGCATGCACGAGAGGTTGGGGGGCTAGATAGGCAATGCATGTATTTAGCGCGCGAGGGTGGGAGGGAGAGGGGGGGAGAGAGAGAGAGAGCTCGGCACAGGGTGCAATGGCGGGTGTGTGAGGTAAATACATTTGGTAACAGAGTGGAAAAAGGGGTTGTGTAGTTGAGAGACTAAGAGATCGAAACATGGAGAGAAAGAATGAACATGTGTTGGAAACCGATAGCTTCCTAAGGTGGTTAGGAGAGGAAGATTGACCGATACAGGAAGTATGTAGGGTTTGTGTGGGGGGGGGGGCTAAAAACAACATTTGAATGTACATAGTACGAGACTTAATATCGATGTTTCAATTCGGTGTACATTGTAAGATTTGAACCGAGGACCAGGCATACGGGTAATTATTTCGAATTTGTGCCATACTAAGTTTCGAAAAGTTGACATTGACTCAGTTTGTTGTGCTATTTTGTAGGTCATATGTTTGAATCCATCCAAAAGTTTTCTCACTACCATGGTGTTCATCATATACATATGGATTTGTATTAAAAAAGTAGCGTGGATACAGTGAAATGTGAAATCCACGTTAGAATTGGAGATCGCTACGTGACACACACTCTAATTCAAATAACTAACTACGTGACACACACTGTAATTCAAATAACTAATTATGTGACACACACTCTAATCCACGTTAGCATGGGTACCATTTCGATTTTTTTCAAATAACTCCTCATTAATTAATTTATAGTACTCCCTCTGTTCACTTTTATAAGACCTTGAAGACATTTCAGACAATGTGCAAAATAGTTCATTTTAAGTTGTCTGAAACTACTTACAAAAGTGAACGGGTGGAGTATCTCATTTCGAATGACTAATTATTGCAAGGAAAACACGGGCATGGTAATACATACAGATTCGTTTGCATTCTCAAATGTAGGCGCACCAGGCAAACCAAGGTCCTGTCGGGGTGGATGCTGCTTCGGTGCCTTAAAGGCAACTACCTTTGGGTCACTGACATGTGGGCCAGCCACCTGTTGGGCCCATATGTCATGGACACAAAGGCAGGTGCCTTAAGGCACCGAAGCATAGTCCTGTCGGGGTGGTCGCGTGTGTCGGACGGACGCGTAGCACCCAGCCACCCACCCCCCCTCCCCCCAAAAGGACGACGACAATATAAGTTCACGCTTCCACGTTTCGGATTGAAATATCTGGCCGCCCCAATTCCAGCCCTGCAAAATCTCTCTTCTCCACCGTCCCCTTCCGCGCCCAGATTGCTCGAATCCCTAATTCGCCGCCAACCCTCGAATCGCCCCTCGTCTCGTCTCTTTCCCTACCGTTCCCCACCTCTGTGCCGGACGACGACGACGAAGACGACGGTCGCGCTTCACCACCGCACCGGAGCTACCTCATCTACGCCCTTGTCCACCGCACCGGGTGGTCCACCGACAACGTCGGCCGCCGCAACCGACGTGCCTCACAGACACCGAGTTCCACCGCATCAGGTGCGCTTCACCGATGCCGTCTCCCAGCTCACCGGGGCTACTTCACCGAGCACATCGTTGCACCTCCGCCCCGTGAGGCCGTTGGGGCTTCACCAACGGTCTCATCTGCCGCATCGTAGCGCTCCGCTGCCACTCAAGATCTGCCTCCGTGCATGGCCAGCCAACGCCAACGCATCACCCTCAACGGCTCTGAAGTGACCCACACTCTAGCTAGGCGAGCATGACCAAACGCCGGCCCGAACTAGGTATCCACACATCACTCCCTTGTGCACTATTCCGACGATGTCTGGATATCCTTTCACTGCTCTCTTAGCTTACCCGCCTATGCAACTCTGACCTTAACTCTTATTTCTTCTAGAGAGATCATATGAAACAAGCAAATCCATATTTTAGCGAAGCATGACGGCGCTACGGGATCTGGTACACATCCTACACACACGTATAACCTTGTAAGTATCTATCCTCCAGTACAACATCAAGGTCGATTCCTCTTATTTGATCAACCATTCGCCATGTCAAAAAATCCAGAGGGGGATGCAAGGAGCACAAGGCCTGCACATCCAAGCAAGTGGTAACATGGACTTGTACATGGAACATCCCAAGCGCAAGCAGAGCTGCAGTGAGCCTGTACAACGAGCTAGCGTAAGTCCCTGCATTTCATTTAATTCGTACTGGCATTTGTGTATGATTTGTGTGTAGTGGCTGATCCACGAATTCAAGTTACCAGGGGCGAACGTTTAACTTAAAAAATACGAAGGCACTTGCACTCCGGAAATCAACATAACTTGAGAAATGTGAAGCTACATGCACTTTGAAAACCAGCTAATGATCCAAAGTAGTTCAGATTATAAACACTAAATGATGCAAGCACCAAAAAACACAAAATGCAACATGGTGTACAAGGACTACAAACATGGTCTGTACCTGCTTGAATTATTCGTTCTCTCGCTGAAAATATCGAAGTGTAATTGCACGTATAACCAGTGCGCAAAATGCATATCAATATATCTATCCTGCACAAGTATGCCAATAGTTTCAAACAACAGATTAGAAAAGTATTTATGCTATGTTGTCATGATACGGGGACTTTCTGGTAGATGGCCTCGACGTTTCCTCAAGCTATGAAAATGCACTATAATTTGCTTGTCATCTATGCCTGCAAATCTTTGTCTCTCTCAACATAGTAGATCATCATTAGACACTAAATTCTTCAATGAGCTTGCAAAATGCTTGCATTAGATCCCTCATTAGACACTATATGTTCATCACTAGGAGCATGTAAAATGTTTGCATCAAATCCTTCATTAGCAGTCTGTTTATTAGACACTTTAGGCTCAAGAACAACATGAGCTTGTATGTTTGCACCGGAAACTTGATTAGATACATCAGATTCAGTCAGTTCAGTATTGATTGGGGGAGTTATAAAATAAGTAGAAATTGGTTTCATTTTCTCATAGATTCCCTACATACAAGCAGTTTTATAACACCGTCAGGTTAAACTATTGGCCAGAAATTGAAGAGTTGAATTAGATATAATCAGGGATGTGATGTACCTGCTCGTTGCGCATGCTACTCTTGCAAGCTGCGACTGTCCGTTTGCGCAAGCTTGATTCCATGCCCGTGCTGCCGCCGTTGCCTCCCACACAGGCTACACCCAGGGTTGGATCTTCATCTTCTTGTCCTTCTGTTCGCTTGAAGCCCGGCGACCGCCCTCCAAAGAGGGCGCGAGGAAGTGCTGTGTCGGTCTGTCCAGCGGCGGCTAGGTTAGGAGCGAACCAGACTGGAGGCTGGAGCGAATGGATTGGGATTTTTCCTGCTGTCGATCGATATGGGAGGCGCTCGTTTGGGCCGCGAGCCTGCTATAGGGCCTGCCTTGCACTTATGTTATTGGCCCATCCAAATTGAATTTTTTTCTTCATTTTTTACATTGCCTGCTCGTGCGTTGGGACGAACAAAACTAGCATGGGCCAACCTGGACGACTCAAACTAGGTGCACACTTTCCAGCCGCCTGAGGCGGCCGCCCATACCAGCCCCTATAGTGGTGTCGCCCCTTTTTGCGTGTATGATTGGATAGTGAAAAATATTCCAGTGGCGATTTTGATTTACACACAGAATGGTTGAATTGCTTGTTTGTATGAACTGAGTTCGCCAATAATGTGAAGGATGCCAGTCTTTTCATCCTATCATAGATTGCTTAGATCTCGATATGCTAAAAGTAATCACATGAAATATACAGTAAAAGCCTGTGTGATGTGTTTGGCTACAACTAGTCTGACTACATGTCCTCATATAACATATCAAGGATGCACCATCTTACCAGATTAACCATTCGACTTACCCATGCAGTGTGGGAAGAAAGAAGTATTGGGACTGTGTATCCAAGCAATTGATGCCATGGGCTCCTTCGTACAACCTTGTAAGCGAAAAAGAAGTTGCAGTGTGCATGTACAAAGAACTAGCGTAAGTTCAGTTACCTGCTTCTCGGAATTTTAGTTAGCCACTTATTGCAAAATTGTTCAATTACATTGCTTGGCTTAAGTTAGTTTGCTACTGATTACATAATGGCACAGCCTGTTAATCATATTGTAGACTGCGCCTATCTATGTGTTTGATACTTACTGTTAAGAATTACCTGTTTACCTTAACTTAAATATCTACTTGTTTGTTTAACTGCTTTGCTGCTGCAACAGTGGGTTACAATGATGTTAATAACTACTTTTCAGCATCCAATTGAAACTCTTTAATTCCTTGTTTGTTTAACTGGTTTGCTGTTATAACTCCCAGTTGAGATGTTTTGCTAACTTCAACTTTTCTGAATCCAATCGGAACTTTAATGGCAAAACAGGTTAGCCCAAGATCAAAGAGCAAGGTCCCCATTGACGTTGCATCATCCCACAGCAGTGGCACCGGCCCGATCGTGCATTATGAATTGCCAACTGTTGATACTCTAGAGGCTAAACTAGTGGTGGAAAGAGATTCTGCTTCTGCACTTAGAGATGAAGTTGACATGTTGAGGAAGCAAACAGCACAATCACAAGCAGTACTCAAGACAACCATTAAATATTTGGTGGATTTCAAAACGAATCAAGCTAAGACTGACCAGATTGTTAAGGTCCTGAAGGAAAAAAGGAAATTAAATTCCTACTTTGTAAATCATAGGTGAAATGTTCTTTCCATAGTTGAATAAACTTTGTGTTGTCTGTTCATGTAATCAATCAAACCATTTGTTTCAGAGATCATGTAATAATTGTTTTTTTGTTTGTAATTGATAAGACTCGGAGACATTTCATTTGGATTGCTATGCCAGACCTACAAATATGCCAATCCGACTGAATGTGCATTCAGCAATAGTAGTATAGATGGACCATAAGTGGCACGCATCGGAAAGAGCCAAGATGCTGGCTAAAAAAAGGATGTTGTTGTAGCCAAAAAAAAGTACAGCGGCCTGACTTATGTATGTTAGTTGATATTATTGATCCATATACTCTATAAGTGTTTATATGTCTGTTAGTTCCTTACATTCTTGGTTGATTGACTCGGTATTTGAATCTTGATACATCGCTTGTGTACATATATAAATGCGAGTACACATTATGCTGCGTGTGACATTTGAGTTGGACATGAAGTGTTCCAAATATTTGAATTCACCTTAAACTGGTTCTAGTTTCTGAATTTGAGTATCGGCATTTGTAAACCATATTCATATATGACAGTGGAATACATCTTTGTCGTCCTTTTGAAGATATATAAAAACACATAGAATGATTTATAAAGATTCATATAGGAATACAAAATGGATTCAAATTTAGTTGCCAGGGTAAACGTGGATGCTTATTGTCCCAAAATTCGAAAGAAACAGCAAAATGTCCACTCCCACATTGGCTGCCCGAAGCCAAGTGTTTGGGAGATGGAAATTACTGTCTACCCGTTACACGGACAATCCATCGGCCCGATTTCCACTGCTCTAAATAGGGGTAGGTTAGTAACTTCAATTAGACGTGACACGACCGCCTCTGAGCCCATTCCGACACGGTGGGCGTCAAACATGGGCGGCAAAACTCATTTGATTCAAGGTCGTCCGAAAGACCTCTGTTTCTCCCTCCATTCCCCATTCATACACGGTGGGTGGCAAAACACCCTCTCCTCGTCCGAAATAGATGTAGGCTAATATTTTAAATAGGGGTAGCTGTGTAACTTCCATCAGACATGACACAACCGTCCTACCTGTCAGCCTCGTTCATACACCGTGGGCGGCAAAACACCCTCTCCTCGCCCGAAATAGTTACTAGCAAATATTTGGGAGATGCGAGATTACCGTCCTATCCCCAACCGACGAGACGTCCAAATTTAAATAGGGGATAAGTTCGTAACTTTCCCATATTTTAGACAGGCGCGTCCCAAAAACATGGTTCCCCGTACCTCTCCCTCCATTTTCCCATTCATACACCGTCCGCGCTAGAACACCCCATTCCCACATCAGCCTCCATCCGCCACCCCATCCATCGCTGCCGTCCTCCACCACATCCATCGCCACCGTCCTCCACCATGCCGGAGCGCCTACCAAGACCGCATCGTCCACTGCTAGAGATGGACGTTTCTCATCCACGATGACGGACCAATATCCTTCCATCGCGTCCTCTTGCTTCATCGGCGTCGTTGTCCACTTTGTCGGGGCCGCTCACACGACCTTCTCTTCCACCACAATGGGACTTATCCCCCGATGCACCCGTCTACCATCGCAGATCTGCTTCAACGCCGCCGACAGCCATCGCACCCCCGATGCCTACATGGCGCCGCAAGAGAGGTGGTACTTCATATCTCCTCAACTTTTTGATCTCAACCAAAAAATAGATCTTAACTTGGTTACTCTACTTTCTTTTCAGCTCTTAGAATTTAGTTCTTAGTTCGAAGAAAACAATGCATGCTAAATATCATTTCTCTGGTTTGCAGCTTCAAATCTGCCATGGCACAGCCATAATACGGTTTAATTGATCATGTTTATGGTTTAATTGATCATGTTGGTTCCGTGGTGGTTTCTTTAATAGAAATCAGAGGGGAAACCCTCTTTTACTAAAAAATATATGCTTAGAGTTTCCCCCTTTTATGATCACTATACGATCAGAATACATGCTTCATGTCATAATAACACTGCTCCACCCATCAAGCTAAACAAGCTTAGTTATTCAAATACGAATTTGATATTATTAAAACTGAGTTGTTTAATTGGTCAGCTAAATGTTCCTAAATTAGTTTCGAAAATGCATGTTCGCCGCTCGGGTGTGTATTTTTGTGTGTGGTCTGGTCATCACGGTTGGGGAGGTGAACTTTGCATATGCAGGGGTTTATACGGAGACACTCTCCGAGTTGAAACTGCAATGCATTCCATAGATAATCTGACTACTTTTTATGTTTTCATGAATATCAGATTCTGAACGGCATCATAATGATTATGAGCTTGCGCGCATGAATAGAATAAAGCAGAACAATACCATGGCTGTCAAACTTGGCATTAAGGGACTGAAATCAAGTCTGGATGCAATGTAATGCAAACACTCTCCACCTACAGATTCATGCTCAGAATATGATCCTAACAGTGATTCTGAGCTAGAGGGAGACCTAAGTCAATGTAGCTCCCTAGCGGAGGAGTCAGAGGAAGATGCCCTATTTTATTCACCCATCAAGGTACATGCTCTAACTTTCCAAGGTTACATTGCTCGCACATATCTTGCAACTGATGCTTTGCATTGCTTCTACTTTGTTGAACTGCCATTAGCTTAGTTTACACATCGTGTATGTGAATACGCCCTGCCTATCCATTTTTAGTACATATTCCATCTGTCATCATACCATATTTATCCATTCAAATGATGTTCTTGTGTATCAGATGTTCAAAAGGAAGAGGGCGGTTGCTGATCATGGAGGAGCACAAGCAAATTATTTGGAAAAGGTAGTGGCACCTGATAAATCAAATAGCCCATTAGGTGTAGTTGCAATATCACCTGACCCACAAAATACCCCAACTCTGGCAGACTCTAGCCCTACTACACTGGTCATTTCTGATGCCCCAACTCAGCAGACCCCAACTGCAGCAAACAATATGATTATGCTAGTTTACATAGCACCATCTGTACGACGCAAAACCCCCATTCCAGCAAAGAGTACACCAAATCCAGTTGCCAAATCCCTTTTCGAATTAGAGAGAGCCCCAATTGCAGCAAATAGGACCCCTATTCCATTTCTTCCCGGTTTAGAAGACGAAGCTTATGTTGTTGTCAGAAACTTTGTGCGCATCTTTCCTTCATGGAAAGATTATACCGCAGACACAGAACAATTTCCAGTCTTCCTCCGCAACTTACGCGTAAGTAATGTACTAATGTTATTCATGGTCATTACTGCATATGTTTCTGCTGATAGAAGACACAAGATTTCATTCTTTTAAATAGGCGAGGCACAAACTAGATTGTGATGACGAGCAAGGGTTGGTTGCGCTTTTCAAGCACTCGTTGATGAAGTATCATTCCTACCTGAGGCAAGCGCACTTTGATGCCAAGCCTCTGAACGAAATTTATGTAAAGTCTCCGGTGCTACATTTATCTGACGGTGACTGGAATAATCTTGTTACACATTGGTCTCGGCTGCAGCGTAAGGTACTGTCTATGATATCACATCACAATTTGAACTACATTTCTGCATTTGCCTTAATGTCTCACTTGTATGAAAATTGTTAGCAGAAGAACATTAGTTCTCAAGGGACCACAGAATCTCGCAACTATACTGCACACTGCATTGCTCTTGTGAGTACCTCTTGCCCTGTATGACCATACTTACTTTCATAGCTGTTTGATTATGTAGCTTCACTGCACATGTTAGCCTCGTAATCGTCCATTTGGTGGACATTATAAGATCCGTATGGACTCTCACATAAATTTAGAATCAACCCAATGCTTTTGAAGAGGTTTAGCTCTGCAGTCCTCTTGTAAGGACTGAACGCGGTCTATCACTGTACTTACATTAACAGCTACTCCCTCCGTCCCATAATATAAGAATGTTTTGTACAGTACACCAGTGTTCAAAACACTCTTGTATTATGGGAGGAGGGATTGGTTCTTTTTGTAGCATTCTGCATCTTATCTCCCTCATCCACCATTTACTAAAAAAGATCAGATCTATATTTAATCTTACCAACAAGTAGAATACACAGACAATGCCAGTGCAGAAGTGTAGCCCATTGCTCTTGTCAGTACATTTTTCCTGTAATGCTTGTACTTCCAGGGATTGGTAGTTGATTATGTAGCATCAATCTGCATCTTATCTTCTTTATCATGTATCCCTTCCAGTATTATCATATCTATAATTACTCTCTACAAAATGTAGAGTACAGGCAATGCTTATGAAGAAGATTCTATGCTGAAATTCTTGAGTTATCCTTCCCTTGCCATGGAGAAGGGCATTATAAAGCCGGTGTTAATTGTTAATATAAGTCAATCCTTCTAAAGCCTTTATCCTCAACTGTTGTTTAATTTGCTCATACTCCCTATCATTTACTGCTGTTTAGTTTGCTGTTTCTACCAAAATGCATGTTCGTAAGAACCGTAAGATCTAAGTTTTACTTGTAAAACCAAATTCCTTATTCATACCATGCACATTACTTAATACTCCCTATATGTATGCTTGTTTTTGTGGATCTATAATCTAGTGTGTGGTGAAGTAGCCCACGTTTGCACCTTGTCATCTCCTGTTTTATCTTACTGATGTGGCTGATGATATGAACAACATGTCATGCACATTATCCAAAATAGATACAATGATTTTCTTTGCCCTTCATCTATGCTTGTTATGTTGACATGGTAATCCAGTAGTGTGGTGAAGCTTCCCGCATTATGAACAATGCCAAATTATGCTATTGATATTTTGAACATACTCTTTATTTTCTAATTTGAAATTGGATAGAATTGACAGAACAGTTATCATATTTGTTTATACACGTGAAAAACCTGTCATCTCTCTGCTTTGTTTCAGGGTGATATGCCTGATGGCATGCACAAGTCTGCTGAAGGCTGTGGGACAAACCCAACATATCTTGCAGCAAAGAAGGCAAAACATCTTGAAGATAGCGAGACAACCCCAAAGTCTTGTCTTGATGCAGTGTTCAAGTTACTTGAGACTAACAGTCAGACAAGCTCACAGAATTCGTTGTCTGAATCAGTTCGACTTCTTCAGTCCCAAGTTCTAGCAAAAAGGCATTCTGAAACTCAACTTCGACTTGAAGTCCTATCTCTAAGAAAGATTTCGGAGAACACCAATGAGAACCTCATCGCTAAACAGCTACACCTAGAAGCTATGACCGACATGCTAGGCCGGTCTCACAGCCTTGCTCAGCAGCTTGCGCAGCAGTTCCCCCGCAAGGCTAACCTTTCTTGAACTGTCTTGGAAGTGGTCTCTGTTCAGTATTATTTTGTTACACTGCAATGGTGCCCAGTTTTTGTAATCTGCTTCTTCGTTGCGCTTTATGATCACTGGTGGTGAACTTTGATGCTGAGTGGATGTAATATACCTTAAATCCTTTATTGTGTAGTGTAGGTTTATTCTTAGTTACTATGTCGTAATTTCTTTATTGTATAGATTAGGTTTGTTCTTAATTCCTACTAGTTACGCAGCAGCCCGAAATGAACCCCGACCCATGATTATGCGAATCAAATCACAGGCTTTTAACAGGCCAAAATTGTCTGGGTACTTGTTTGGCCCAATCAGATATCGGCTGCGAGCAGGCCGGATGCAAACCGGGCCGTAGTTAGGCCGAACTATATGACGGGCTTTTAACAGGCCGAATTTAACATAGGGCCGAAATGTTAAACGGGCCCTTAACAGGCAAAAACTAATATCAGGCTGAATTACTAAGTGGGCCTTTAGCAAGTGGGCCCAAAAGCATAGTGTCCAGTTGACGGGCCGAATCTGATATGGGCCATAATTGATCCCAAAGCCTCTTGAAGGGCCGGACCTGATCTGGGCCGTAATTTATCCCAGAACGTGGTAGGCTTTTAACGGCCGGATCTCATATGGGCCACTATTAGGCCCGGAGCGTGGCAGGCCATTAGCGGACCAGATTAAATATGGGCCGGCATTTGGCCCAAAACATGGCAGCCAGTTAATGGGCCGGCCTACTAGGGTCCTCAAAATCTTGTGGGCCTATAGCTGGGCCGGCCCATTAATGTCGGTGAAATCTCGTGGGCCTTTAGCTAGGCCGGCCCATTATGACCCGCAAGAATCATGTGGGCCTTTACCTGGGTCGGCCCATTATGGCACAAAAAAATCTTGTGGGCCTTTACCTGGGTTGGCACATTATGGCCCGCAAAATCTTGTGGGCCTTTAGTTGGGCCAGCCCATTATGGTCCGCAAAATTTCGTGGGCCTTTAGCTGGGCCGACCCATTATGGTCCGCAAAATCTTGTGGGCCTCTAGTTGGGCCGGCCCATTTAAACTTGTTGGGCCGTGCCACGTGTCGACGTATCATAGGCGCCTTCTGTCCAGTGAGTGGATGACATCTGTCCCGACGATGAGCCGACACGTGTTTCCTCTCGCCAATGATGATTTTACACGTGGAAAATCCCCATTGGTCGGGGCTGTTAACGGGTTATCGGATCCAAAACCTGACCCGATAGCTTAACGGCGTTCCGTTACGGTGGATGCCACATGTCGGTCACCCTTGACGAAAGCACTTCTGTGACGCGCGATTTATCGTCATGGAAGTGGACACTTCTGTGATGATAATTTTGGTAATGTCATGGAACACTTCTACGACAGCACATGTATGACTATCTTGACTCTGTCATAAATTTGTCATGGATGTACATGCATGAAAAAAAAGTGACCTACTATGACAAACACGTATCATCACGGAAGTGTATTTTTTGTAGTGATAATTAATGGGAGACCATGTAGGATCACACTAAAAGACGTGGAGCATATAACAGGCTTGCCCTGCATGGGGAAGAATCACGTCTCTTCAAATCACAACGATACTTTGGAGGTGTGGAAGGAACTGAAAGACCCCAATGACACAAAAGTAACTTTGAAAGGATTGCTAGCCAAGATGAAAGGCGACAGCACACCAAATTTTGTCAGGCCATTTGTCTTTTACACCATAGGCAAATATGTATGCCCGACAACACAGCAGTATGTGGACAACAAATACCTTGGGATTGTTAGAAACGTTGAGACAATAAAGAGCACCAATTTTGGACAACTTACACTTGACCATCTTATGACTAGCGTAAGGAAATTTGTAAATGGTGGAGCAAATCTGGAGGGCAACCTACCACTGCTGCAAGTAATACAATCATTATTAACATAAAATACATTTAAGTTTATGGAAAATTTTCTAAGTTGTTTTTGTTGTAATGCAGACGTGGTACTACGAGAAGTGGAGGGTGCACCAATTGGACTCTACCATCTCGTATGCATCAAGGTTAAGGCCGCTGATCCAAAACTGGAGTGACGAGAAGGCACAGAAGGTTGACAACATAATCAACAAAAATTATATAGGGGTTGGAGAGGTAAAGTGTTAGTACTGTGTGCCTGGATTATCTACCATATGTTTTGAATGATACTAACGACACTAACATACAGTATGTCGATGACCTGTTGCGGCCTTTCAATCCGCCACCAGCTGGGACGCCGGTCAAACCAAAGACTGACGGCCAGGTAAATGATGAGCACCCTTGAAAAAATGGACGAGTGCCTTAGGCGTACACTTGCGAACGGCAGACGCACAAACGACCTCATAACAGAATTCAATGTAAGTATACCATTATGAGTTTCTATAAATATTTTAACTATCAATACTCTCCACACTAACACATTTTTTAAAGAACCACCACTATGGAATATTTGATGATGATCGCCCAGGAGTAGAGGACATAAAACTATCTGACCTGGGAGTACCTGTGGACCCAATTGAGGTACCAGGAGAGAATACTACTCACCAGCAAAAACAAAAAAAGACACGGAGGTCATTGCCAAAGGCATTTCTGCTAAGGGAATATAAAAAGATAACATGGATGCCCCCATGAAGAACGTAGCTGAAGATTTGCAGCCTGCTCCTAGTTTGCAATCGCGAAAGCATTCAAAAACCACCACAAGCCTTGAAGCTTTCATGGTGATACACATTTCACATCTAACTGGTTTTGTTTTAAGTTAATGCAGATTCATAGCTAACATATGATCTTCCACGTTCAGGATGAAGAAGACAGAACTGTTGCTGCAGCTTGCAAGGAGAGTCTCAAGAATGTTTCACAGCTTTAAAAAGAGGTGGATGCTTCACAGGGTGCTCCGAGTTTGGATTCGCGAAAGCACTCCAAAGCCACCACAAGCCTTGAAGCTTTCCTCATGATGCACATTTTACAGTTAACTGGTTTTGTTTTTTTATTTCTCACAGATTGCAAGCTAACAAGTGCTTTATTTCGAATCACAGGATCCTCTGAATTTGAGGCATAATGAGAATGTGTGAAAGGCTGAAGAAAGAAGAGATCAAGATGATGAAGATGTCAGTATTGAGGTGGGGGAGAGGCAGGTACCAAAAGCAAACACCGGTCTGCCAAGGCTAAGGCAATAAGGGAGCCGAAAGAGACCCATGTCTTCCCAGTTGATGAGGACAACTATGATGATTCTTTAGCAAAGCAGCGACAAGATAGTGTGGTTGGTTCCATGCTACCAACTCGTACGAGCATCCGAAAAAGAGTGGCATCTTTATTATTGTGCAATGAAGATTATGTTCTGTACGATAGTGATAAGAAGAGAAAGAAAAACAGGACTCCATCGGAGTCTACCAACGATTCCAAGGACACAAAGAATGCAAAGAGGAAAAACCGTGCAAGCATTTTTAAAGATACAGACACAGGTGCTTCGAGGCTGGAGACCAACCTTGACAAGTTTCGACAGAATTACGTGGCCGAAATTGTCAACACCTCAGATGTTGATAAACAATTGGTGGTAATTGATGACATTGTTCTGCTACAGAAGCATTTGCAATTCCTCACCATGACAGATGGAGTTTTAGATGACAAATGGTTGGGTGACGAAGTAGGATATTTGCCAAATTATTTTATCAATTTTCTTTTGCACAGTACAATTAACTTGAATTTTGTTTTAGTTGGTTGATGCTGTGATTCAGATCATGCGTCATGATCATCCTAAGGACATAAGGGACGGGCAACTGGTTTACATTGAGAGGGTGGCCGGCGTCGCTATGCTCGAAAGAGATGGTAAGGTAGAGAACTACCACGAGGCCACTTTGGCGGGCAGTCATGGAACAACAAAAGGAGACAACTACCTCAGACATGATCTGGTACCATCTAACCATGACATAAACACATTTATTTTGGTAATCATTATGCATGTTGATGTAATCATCTTTGCTGTCCAGGTTTTTCTACCTACGAACATGGCGAACACCCACAGGTTCCTTGTGGTCGTAAACCCCAGAAGGAGGGAGATTCAGATTCTTGATTCACTTTTCAGTTGCGTAGTAACACAAGTGGTTCACGTGGTGAGATTTTAAACGTCTTTCAATATAACACAGCATTTAGCATCATACCTAACCTTGAATCATGAGCAACTTCTCATACCATGGACTTTGGAAGATACGTGGGGTGGAAGCACATCTGAGAGCATCGCTGCGAATCAATGGACCACAAAGCCATGCATGGCAAGACATTAACGTGACCCAATGGACAGTAAAGCATGTTCCTGTGCCAAGACAAGATGACAAGTCAGTCAACAATATTAGCTTCTAAATATGTTTTTCATTGTTAACACGTGAAATGGTGCTAACAAAATTAATTGTTGTAGTTCTTCTTGTGCACTCTACATGCTGAAGAACATCGAATTCTTTACGGGAGAAGATCTTACGTTGCGTTATGACCAAGTACATAGAGTAACACCTAAAATTCTATCAATTTTGTAAACATATGGAACGATACTAACATATCCTCCCATGCAGGCATACATTGACAATTATAGAAGAGAGCTGCCTGTTGTCCTTCTTAATTCGCCCTACAACAAATTGAAGTCCATGAAAAGGCTGAAGACGTACAATGCTAGCCTATCGGATGCAGCTGCGATTGAAGATCATGAAGATGCAAGTAGTTAGTCCAGCAGTGGTTGATTTTTAGATCTGGAGTGTACACTTGGTTATGAAGCAGTAGAGTAGGGTGTGGTTTGATTTTAGTCCCGAAGAAGGTTTCCTAGCCATGTTCATAGTCCAGTGCGGATTAATCAAGTTGTAATATTTCACAGTACTGGTTCCAAATACTATTCTTGAAATAAATTTGGTCTACATGGGAGATGCTGAGATATATATTTGCTTTTTTACAACCAGAACTTTTGAAGCTTAGGAAGTTTAACTGAATTCTTAAATTTATATTTAAGTGTCGTCGGAGTCTGGACAAGATTCAGAACAATTACATCACTAATTAAAAGTTTCAGAATTTTTGTAACATCGCTAGTTAGAAGTTTCAGAATTCTTTTAACATCACTAGTTAGAAGTTTCAGAAAAATTTCAGCGAGTGCTGAAATATTTTGGCATCGCTAGTTAGAAGTTTCAGAATTCTTTTAACATCACAAGTTAGAAGTTTCAGAAAAGTTTCAGCGAGTGCTGGAATATTTTGGCCGAAATTCAGTGAGGCTGAAATATTTTGGCTGAAAGGCAAATATTGCAGTGAGTGCTGAAATGAATGAAGTTCAGTTATTTCATCAAAATCTCACCGAAGTGAGAACCATGGTGTCGTGCCATCTTGAGCAGCACCAGACATGATTCAGTATTATTAACAAAATTTGGTCTCACATATACGAGGAAAAAAGGTATGAGCATGAGCATGCAAGATCGGATGGGCAATACAATAGCTTCACAAGAGAGTAAAATACTTCACGTGTGAAGACTAGAACCAGTTTTCATCCTAAAAGAGGTCAAGTGAACTGCTTATAAGCAATAATAAAAGCGGTCCAGTTCTTTTGGCTGATTTTCAAAGAAACGAGAACGATATCTTTTTGATGATCGTGATTCTCAGGATACCTATGTGTTGTTATGCAACTTACCTTGGTTTTTTAAAACCATAACTTACCTTTGCTAAACCCTCCACGCCCCCCTAATATTCAACCAGGTGGGTCCCCTCCCTTGATTTCCTCCAACCAAAGAAATCTATACGTTGATATATGCCCAGGTTGTTACGATCCCTATAAATAGGGATCATTTGAAACCTCGTAGATCATAGTTCGTCCTTCTGCGCCGCCCAAACCAGCAAGACAGAAGGACGGAGCAACCCAGGAATCCAGCAAGACCGAACGACGGAGGCAAACATGAATCCTCTGGTAACTCCCCACGATCTCAGCCGCTGCTATTTTTCATGCCACGATCTTCCTCCCATGATCTCTTGCTGCGACCCCACTCGTTGTTTGCATATTCATGTAACTCAGCATGTTTTTAAACAAATTCAGTTGGGGGGCGTTAAGGGAGGGCGCTAGGATTTGTTTCCTACCAGATTGGTAGTTCATTGATTAATTCCAGGCTAAATCTTAGTGTCTGGTCTTGTCAATGCCAATTAGTGCATCGGGCGCTTGCCTTCTTTTTTTCCTTCCGCACGAGTTATGGAAGGAATCGATGGCCCATGTTTTAATTCCATACTACTAACCATGATTAGCGCCTAGAGTTGAGGAGACCACGGTTGGATAGTTTTTTATTTTCCAATCTTTATTTTATTTCAAATAAGTGCCTTGCAATGGAGATTACCTTAGATGACTGTTCAAACGTAACCAAGCTGAATAACATGATAGTATTTGCACATATATGGAACTCAGCATGCTTGTACCTCATGCAGTTGCATAGAGCACAATTTTTATGTTGGTATATATAAGTTGTATTCGTCTGTATGAGTGTTGAAAATGTATACCATGCTGAATCTAATCACACTTGCACATCCATTGAACCCAGGATGCTTCTTTGCCTCCATATGAGGAGTTCATAAACGGATTAAACATGCAGCAAAGGATGTACATCCAGTTGATAGGACTGGGTGGACTTCCCAAGACACCTAGCATCAAAATTAGATGTGTACTCTGCCTAGCCATCGCTAATTCATATGATGCAGAGCAGGATGCCTTTATCATCAATGGGAGACCATGTAGGATCACACTAGAAGATGTAGCGCATATAACAGGCATGCCCTGCCATGGGAAGAAGCACGTCCCTCAAATCTTGATGATAATATGGAGTTGTGGAAGAAATTGAAAGACCGTAATGACACCAAAATAACTTTCAAAGGATTGCTAGCCAAGATGAAAGTCGACAGCACACCAAATTTTGTCAGGCCATTTGTCTTGTACAACATAGGAAAATATGTATGCCGAACAAAAGAGGAGTATGTGGATAACAAATATATTGGGATTGTTAGAAACATTGAGACGATAAAGGGCACAAATCTTGGACAACTAACGCTTGACTATCTTATGGATAGCGTGAAGAATTTTGTAAATGGTGAGACAATTCTGGAGGGGAATCTACCACTGCTGCAGGTAATTCGTAGTAGTACAATTATCAGTTACCTAACATACATTACATAATGTATGGGAATGTTTGTAAATTGCTTTTGTTGTCATGTAGACATGGTACTATGAGAAGTTCAGAGTGCACCAATTGTTCTCTAGCATATCGTATGAATCAAGGTTAAGGCCACTGATCCAGAACTAGAGCAGGAGAAGGCAAAAAAGGTTGACAATATAATCCAGAATAATTATCTGGGAGTTGGAGAGGTAAAATGTCAGCACATTGCCTGGATTATGTAACATACATATTTTCTAAATCATACTAATGACACTAAACTGCAGTATGTTGAGGACCTAATGAGGCCTTTCATTCCAGCACGAGATGGTACGCTGGCCAAACCGAAGACTAGCGCTCAGGTAAATGAGTTACATCAGGCAAAAATATATATTGTAACATTCCAACTAGTATGAAGTTATATGATTCTAACTGTTTCAAAGTCTCAGATTAAGGTACTCGTCGGACGTGTATTGACTAATTTGCAAGAAGTTGCCTCCCTCGTGCGGGAGTCCGGTACAGAACAAAAACATAGGATGTGCACCCTTGAAAAGAAAATGGATGAGTGCCTTGGCGTACCCGTACAAATGGCAAGCTCATGGAGGACCTCATCAAAGAATTGAAGGTAGGCCTAGAATTATGAGATTAGTATATATAATTGGAAATTTACGTGTACAAGTTTTTTTTAATTTAGTTTACTATCAAAACACCCCAGACTAACATGTATTTTTTAAAGGAAAAACACGATGGAATATTTCCAGGAGTGGAGGACATACATCTATCTGACCTTGCGGCACCTTCACACCCAATGGAGGCCTCTGTTGAGAATGCTGAGTAGGCTTCTGACCAGGGGAAACAAAAGGATGTCACGGAGGTCGCTGCTAAGCATGATTGTAAGCAGGGAATAAAAGACGATGACATGGAGCCCCCCATGAAGAACCTTGATGAAGATTTTGACGTACGCCTGTTAACTTAATTATGAAACAATCATTGTCGTTTCAGAAATAACATTTGATCTTCCACGTACAGGATGAAGCATTCGAAAGAGCTGCTGCAAAAATCAAACAGGATCTCAATGGTGTTCATAAGCTTTTGAAAGAGGTGGATGATATCCAGGGAGCTCCTAGTTTTGATAAGCAAATGCATTCCAAACCCACCACAAGCCTTGAAGATTTCCAGGTGATGCACATTTTACCTATAATTGAGCAAGAATCTGCTAAAGGCTAACACGCGATTTATTTCGTCTGACAGAATCCATTTAACAGACGGAGTAAGCAGCACTCTGTGAAGGCTACGGGATCGCAAGATCCTGAAGAGCCCCGTGCCTTCACAGATGATGACAACCATGATGAATCCTTTCAAAAGCAGCAACAAGTAAGTGTGGTTGAATCGACGCCACCAAATCATGGGGGAGAAAAGAAAAGGGTGGTATTGCTATTATTTAAGAATGACGAGTATGCTTCGTATGACACTAAGAAGAAAAAAAGGAAAAACAAGACTCCATCAGAGTGTACAAATGATTCCAAGGACACGAACAATAACAAGAGGAAAATCGACTCTAGCAACTTAAAAAAGAGGTCAGAAGTTCCTGAAACCCAGAGGGACCAGCTAGATGTTGTTCGACAGGATTTCGTGGCGTCACTGATCAACACTACAAATCATGAAAAACAAATGGTCTTAGTTGATGACATTGTCGTGCTATCAAAGCATTTGCAATGCCTCACCCATAAAGATGAATCTGAAGATGGCGTATGGTTGGGTGACAAAGTAAGATAGTATTTCACAAATTAGTTTATGAAGTTTCATTTTTGTACAATACAATTAACTTGATTATTGTTGTAGGTGGTTGATGCTGCGATCTAGCTCATGTGTCATGATCAACCAATTGACACAAGAGACGGCCAACTGGTTTACATTGAGAGGGTGGCCGGCGTCGCTAAGCTCGAAAGAGATGGTAGGATAGAGGAGTGCTACGAGGACGCTTTGGCAGGCATTCCTGGAACAACACAAGGCACCACCTACCTGAAACATGTATGGTATTTTAAGCTAACGTAGAACAGATTTTTTTATTACTATGCATGTTGATCTAATTATCCATGCACTCTAGGTTTTCCTACCTACGAATAGTTTAAACACCCACTGGTTCCTTGTGCTCGTAAACCCCGGAAGGAAGGAGATTCAGGTTCGTGATTCACTTTTCCACTGTATGATACCCAAAGAAGTAAAATAACGTGGTGAGAATTTCAACATATTTAATTATAAGAAAGGATTTAACATCGTATGTAAGTATTAGTCGTAGGCAACTTCTCATCCCATTGGGCTTGCAGGTACATGGGATGGAAGCACATCTGATAGTTGTGATGCGAGTCAATGGGATTTTAAGCAATGCATGGGAAGACATTAACGCGACGCAATGGACATTACGGAATATTAATGTGCCAAAATCCGATGAGACGCCAGTCAACAATATTAGCTTTTGTTTTTTTAGATTGTTAATATCTGAAATGCTGATCTAACAACATAAAATGTTACAGTTCTTGTTGTGCACTATACATGCTGAAGAACATCAGATTATTTACGGGAGTAAAACTGAGGTTGCAATATGACGAAGTACGTAGAGTAACACCTAAAATTCTGTCATTTTCTGAAACATATGGAACGATACTAACATATCCTCGCATGCAGGCCTACATCGACAAATTCAGAAGAGAGCTACATGTTGTGCTTGTCGATTCACCCTACAACAAAATGAAATACAGGAATAGGTTCAAGCAGTACCATGCTAGGCAATCGGATGCAGCTGCGGTTGAAGATGACGAGGATGCAAGCAGTTAATCCAGCATTGTGGTTCATTCTTACATGTGGAGTGTACACTTGGCCATAAAGTGATAGAGTAGGGTGTGGTTGGGTTTTAGTCCCGAAGAAGGTTTCCTAGCCGTGTTCTTAGTCCATTGCACACGAGGCAAGTTGTAGAAGTTCAATAATATTGGTTACTATATTTTGCTTGAAATAAATTTGGTCTCTACGGGATCTCATAGAAATCTATATTTGCTTTTTACTACCATGTGACAGTAATGGTGCCTGGGGAAACCCTAGAAGAATAATGGATTATGATATGTATATTTTCATATGAGAGAAAAATTTATTAAAGCATGAGCATAGCCTCACAACAGAAGTAAAAAATACTGCCTGATTCAACACGCAATCCCAGCTATGTCTCGTAGGCAGGCCGCAAAGCCAAAAAAATAGAGCATAGGATAACAAGAGTAAAAGCACATACCATAGGGGGCCTGTGCAGCTGATGCAACGCTAAATTGAAGCGATCACCTTCAGGAGCACAGTGGTGTGGCCATGGTACATCCATCCTGCCTCAGGGAATCACATAGCATGTTCTGTCGTTGCCCTGCAAAACAAAGGAAAAATTACTACTTGTACTAAGCTTGTCAAGTCCGTGCATGTAACAAATGTTGGACATAAACTAACACGGAAGAATGAAATGCAACATATGGAAGAATCGAATGCTCATTCCTTTCTCTCTGCTTTTTGCGAGGACCATTACTCTCCCTTTAACAAGTCTAAAACATCATAATAAGACTTAACAGCAATCTTTAAAAGGTGGATATCCCAGGTGAATCTAATTTTTCATATAAAGCACATGCCAAGTCTGTTGATCACAGTCCAGCAATTGCACAAGAAGAAGCGAGCATCATAAATATTGAGCAACACAAGCTATGAATTGTTTATAGTACATTCCAAAATTAATAGCTTATCATCTCTATTGATCTCCAAATCTCACCTATCAGCCAAATTGAAAGAATACATGTTGAATGCAATGATTGAACATTCGTAGATCAAGCAGTCGGGGCTGGACGAATGGGGCTGGCCGTCGAGGCCAGCGGCCGGCTTCATCTAGTCCCGCAGAACATGATCCATACCCAACCACCTTGCCATCGGACGAGATGCATGGCCAGATCAAAGTTGCAGCCATGGCTGAGAAATGATATGTAGAGGATGCAAACAACCAATTGGGGTGTGGGAAAGAGGTTGCATATAACCTTGTGGCTATAGGCACCCGCATGGAGGACTGGGAGGTGGGATGGCGCCGACTCTTTGCCGGCAGCCACCGCGGGGAGGGTAGTGGGCCTCCTCTCGTTTTCGTTGAAAAGGTGGTGCGAGATCACGAGGGAATTGGGGTGGAGGAAGGGAGGGGCCGCGACGCGCGGCTAGATCCTGCCGGCAACAAGGGAGGGAGGGGCAGCGACGAGCGGCTAGATCCTGCCGGCGAGGATTAAAACCGTAGCGGCGGCGAGCAATAAACCCTAGCGAACGGGATAAATATCGAACCGAAAATAGCCCTGAAATTCATAACGAGAATACCTTGGAAATATTTGGGAGGGAAAATCAGATCAGTTCGAAATATTTTTTCTCCCAAAAATGCCCCTCGGGGTCTGATATAATACACGTGACATCAGCGTATTGCATCGGATCTGGACCGTCGAATTCGCTCTGACAGACGGTCCATATCGTCCGGATGCACTGTAAAATGACTCTAAATAAAGAGTTCTAAAAGAAAGACGCGGATGCTGGTCGACGAAGCACTCCACAACAAAAGCTGCAACCAATGGCCTAGAGTGCTATAACCGACGATGGGAAAGCTGTTAGACTGTATATTACATAGAGTTTCTGTATTTAATTAACTGTATATTGTATGTGTAATCTACGGCGATGGGCAATCTATGGCGATTCTGCACCTACACCACTGGCGTCCTATGGCGCTTTCTACGCAGCGCCCGTGGTGCCGTACGCGGCTCCGCATGCGTCTCCTAGGGCGTGTTTGGTTGCTCGTGCTGCACCTGCATCGCATCCGAGATGCAATTTTCAGCTTGTTTGGTAAACCGCATGGCCATCTGGGCCTGGCCCAACTGATGCAAAAAGTACCCTCTCAGCTAGGTTGAGAGTTACGCCAAATTCGCCCGTTCCTTGGATGCAAGCACGAGCTGTGCAAAAAACCTGCACCCACCGATGCATCACGCATGCGGCGTGCAGCTTCACGCGACGGGCGTGATGCCCCTCACCATAACTCCTGCATTTGCTTTCACCCTGTTCACCCATCGCTCCTCCTCCCATCCCCTCCGCTCGGCCTCAGATTCGCCGCCGCTGCCTCCTCCTCGTCCTCGCCGTTGCCATCCCCTTTTGCTGCCTACCGTCGATGGGAGATAACACACGTGAATGAATATAGCATGATCCGGTGGAGGATCGATGAATCCTTGCTCGGCGGCTCGTCGCGTCTTGATCCCGAGACGGTGGGGAACGCTGATTTGACAAGGAGAAGCGCCCTGCATCTGGATCACATGTGGCAGTGGTAGCAAGATCAAGGATTTTTGATCTGTTGTTTCCATACATTGGAGTCACATTTCTACTTCACTCTTGTTTTATGTACATTGATCTCTAGAAATAAAATCACTTGATATATGAATGAATAAAGTGCAGCCTACCTGCCTGCTTGAGAAATATAATTCGGCATGTTGTTCTTCTTCTAAAACTGTTCTTTTTTCTGAAGTTCTGAAGATGTTTTGACATGCTTTTCTTGTTTGCTGCAAACAGTATAACCAGTTTACGAAACAATATCTTACTCAACTCGTGACACCTCATACAACCTACTAAACATATATCTCAACTCGACCAGTCCCACAACACACAAACAACCAAAGACACATCTCAATTTACCATTGCATTAGCCCAGCCAGGCCACACTCAGCCAGCATGATAGATGCGATGCAGCCAAATATGACCCGGGCTCCGCTCGCGATTTCGCCAGCCACATAATCAACATATGCATGCAATGCCCGCAGTGCAGTACGTGGCTCCGCTCGCGATTTCGCCTGCAGCGCACTACGCGGGTCTGACCACGATTCAGTCCGCGGTGCCCTACGTGGGTCCGGCGGACCACTACGTAGCTCCGTCCATGATTCAGGGAGTGTTTGTTTCCAGGAACTTTTTGGTGTAGGGTCTAGAAAAAGTCCATCTTAAAGATTTTTTAACCAAACAGAAGGGACTACTAGGGACTAAAAGTTGCTTTTTGAGATAAAAATGAAGAAGACTCTCAAGGAGAGTCTTTTTGAAGACTTTTTGGACTTTTCCAACAATGCCCCTTCCTGCACCCATTGCCCCGCCGCCCCATGATGTTGTTTGGTTGTTATTTTTCTGTATACTAGGGGTAACATGGTTTTGTACATATCATTTAACCTCTAAGGAGGGATTCGGGACTTTTTAGTCCCTGAAAACAAACATGGAGGGACTTTTTAGGGACTAGTGACTTTTTAGTTGGGACTAGAAAAAGTCCTAGGATTTATGAACCAAACAGGGCCTCAGTCCGCGGTGCCCTACGCGGGTCCACCTGCGGCGCACTACCTTGGCCCGCCCGCGATTCCTCACAGCGCAGCATCCGCATTGTCTTCCGCTGCGGTGTCCATGACTCCCTCCAGCACTGCTGACACGGCTCCCTTCAGCGCAACATGGTCGGCGGTCTATGGCAGGTATCCACCGGTTCCTCCGATCGCATCATATCATGGTGCACCCAGTGGTGCTCCGCACCAGGGCTACTACACATCGCCCTATGCTATTGCGACGTCTCTGCCGGATTATGTCGCCGCTGCTGCGTCGTTCTACTTCGCGCACCTCATCCCGATGAAACTCACGACAGATAACTATCTGTCGTGGCGTGCGCAGGTGTTGCCGCTCCTTCACAGACTCCACCTGGAGGGTTACGTTGATGGTACACTACCTTGCCCTCCACTGTATCATCCGACGCATCATGCATGGGTGGCTCAGGATCAAGCCATCCTCTCGACTGTTCAGTCCTCTCTCACGAAGAGAGTCATGTCACCGGTCATATTCGTTGCTACGTCTCAAGATGCATGGACGGGGCTTCATACCAGTTTTTCTTCGCAGTCCCAGGCGCATTCGCATGCTCTTCGCACTGCGCTTGGGAAGGTAAAGCTTAATGACCTCACTATCACAGACTACTTCAACAAGGTGACGAGTATGGCTGACGCGCTTGCCTCCGTCGGCAAGGCTCTTGGACTGGAGGAGTTCACCTCTTATGTGCTCAATGGACTGGGTGCCTACTATGACAATTTGGTGGAGAATATCAATGATCGTGACACTCCCATCCACCCGCGCGAGCTGTACGCGCGTCTCCCTGCCATGGAACAACAAATTCAGGCTCGCCTCTCTATGCCGAGTTTCCCCTCCGCCAACACCGCGGCGTGTGGCAAGGGCAAGCCCTACAAGCCATCACCTAGTGGCAAACCACTGTCGTCCGCGCCTAACTCGCAGAGCTCCACTACATCCGCTGGCGGGCGCATCTGTGTTGTTGTCCCTCATGTGGTGCTCAGGTTCCTTGCCGGCTATGTGGGCTTGATGGTCACCTTGCATCTCGGTGTCATCATCGCTTCAAGCAGGATTTCTTGGAGATCGGAAATAATGGCAAGGCTAATGAGATGCAGGCTGCCCTGGCAAGTCATGAGCAGGGCCACACTTCTTCCTATCTCGTTGATGCATCGTGGTACATGGACACGGGAGCTACCAATCACCTGACGAGTAAGATGGCAAGCTCTCTACACAGGAGCCGTACCGTGGACACGATCAGGTTCGCACCGCTAATGGAGAAGGTATGCATCTCACATATTGGTTAGGCTTCACTTCTCACTCGTCGATCTAAACAATTGTG
This sequence comes from Triticum aestivum, assembly GCF_018294505.1. Taxonomy (NCBI): domain Eukaryota; kingdom Viridiplantae; phylum Streptophyta; class Magnoliopsida; order Poales; family Poaceae; genus Triticum; species Triticum aestivum. The sequence continues at coordinate 551,149,325 of NC_057809.1, read as the reverse complement.
TCTCCTTGATGTCCTTCGAGTTACCTCTGTTTCACTTAGTTTGCTTTCAGTTCATAAACTTACTCGTGATAATAATGTTCTTGCTAAATTTCATCATTTTCATTTTTTTGTTAAGGATCTGTCGGGACCCCGATCCTAAGTCACACCGATCTAGCATGTAACACATCATATCACTTTGCGACCTCACGCACGGTATTCCCATGGGTGCCACCTTACCTGGCCCGGGATCGTTTGCGCCTTTTGGCTCACGTATATGACAATGTCGCTAGCATCCATATGACAGAGAACCCAGGCTGACATGACTAGTCGTGAACCCAAGGTGGCACCAACTTATGGGGACAGGCATACATGAATCAACATCGAGCATGTCGGTCAGCAGCGTGTGAATCCGGGCTGTAGCACTGGGCTAACAGGACTCCAGAAACCCGGGCTGTAGCAGGCTAGGCAGGACTCCGGATGTCACCGCGTGACATTTCCCCGAAGGGACAGACACAGGATCGAAGTGAATCCCATGCCAGCCAGTCAAGTGTTTCGGAGCAGTAGTGCTGGGCTAGCAGGACTCCGGTGAACTGGGCTGTAGCGGACTACTATGGCTCATGGAAGCACAAGACTACATTTCCCCATAAGAGAGGCTACCAGGGATAAACAACTAGGTTGTTGAATCCCATACATAGCAATACACGTTACACGTACGCATAACATGCATGTATGTGATGTACAACATGGCATCACAACATAACTCAAACTCATATAGATAAAGGCCCAGAAGAGCCACATAGCATTCAATACAAACAGGGGTCTCATGACACATCATTCAGAGCATACAAGAAACGGAAGCATTACATGTCTGAGTACAGACAACTACAAAAGGAAAAGACTAAGAAGCCTGACTAAACACGACCATCCCAAGGGTACAAGATCGTAGCTGGGATACAAGCTACTCGTCGAAGTCACTAGTGTAACCAACTGCAAAACATAAATAAGCAAACATGAGTACGAAGGTACTCACCAACTCTTACATCAGAACTATCTACATATGCAACATTTTCAACAAAGGGGGTGGTGGAGTCTTAACAGCAGCAAGCCAGCTTTGACTCGGTAGCTAACCTATAATACGAGTATCAGAAATTTCTTTGAGATGAGGAGACGCACACGAGTCCACATATTCACCATATCAATACTCCACTATGGATCCGTTCCCGTCTCCCTACGAGAAGGCCATCCATAGCACTCACGCTTATCTTGCGGATTTTAGAGTATCCACTTCAAGTTGTCTATGTACTACATAAGTCCTCCAAGTTTCCATATCCGAGGAAAACGGCTATTCGAATAGATAATGTTAACCCTGCAGGGGTGTACTTATTCACACACGCTCTCTCCACTTATCGCCCTGTACACGTCATGTACCTCGGCAACCTTCAAGCGGAAACCAGGCGAGGGTGTCGGCCACGACCTGACTAACCACACAAGTCTCTCTCGTCCAGGTTTATCGCCTATTTGAGTTCCATCCGCAAGGAGTTCCGGCCGAAGTCTCCAGTACGGCCCCAAACGATGTGTGTAGGGTTCCCAAGCCCACCATCCGGGTGCCACTTGGTACACCGTGCCACGGTGCCTAGTCTGTCCCAAGCCCGTCCCGTCGGACACCGCCTGGGAGACAAGTAGCACTACCTACAAACGTCAGAAACTAGTTGCAACTCCTGGACAGAGATCAAGTGGACTAATAAGCCGAGAGAGGCCTTATAACCGGAACCCAATGTGTGGTAGTAACTAGACTTGGACAACATACACAGAACTCAGTGCTTAGGGACGGTTCCAATGAGACAACCCACCATGTACTCCTACATGGCCTCTCATCGCTACCTTTACCAAAACGTGTTCACACACTTAGCCTTTATCGGTAGGACATGTTCACCACTCCGACTCATTCCCGATGAATCAGACCTGACACAACTCTAAGCATAGCTGGCATAAAGAAAACAAGCATGGATGAGTAGCCACATCAAGGCTCAAGCAACTCCTACTCATGCTAGTGGGTTTCAACTATTTACTGTGGCAATGACAGGTCATGCAGAGGAATGGGTTCAACTACCGCAGCAAAAAAGTAGCAGTTGAATCGTTGTTGTCCTAATGTAGTATAAGGAGCAGGCGCGAGAGAGTGGGATTTATCAAAATGCTCAAGGGGGTTTGCTTGCTTGATAGAACGACGAAGGGGCACTGCTCGTCTGACAGGTACTCAGGAACACCTTCCGGAGTGGAACCTATCGAGAAGAAACGGTGCCGACAATCAATACACAAATAATGCAAAAATATGATGCATGAACATAACATGTGCAAATGGTAGTGTTTGGGCTAATGCAAGATTCTACCACATTGGTTGAAGCCCATTTGAATCAAAGATTCAAATGCAATTCAAAATGAAGCATTTAAAATGCCCATATTATGTTTTCACTTATACAGCATGTATAAGTTGGTTTTCAAGCATGTAACCGGCATAAATGGATTCCTTGCATTTTTCTGATAAGTTTTCATATATAAATTATTTCATTCTGAGCTACGGTTGAATTATTATGATTTTTTGAAGTTTAAGCAATATTCTGGAATTTCTTGAGTTAAAATAATTCTAGAAATCAATTATTGCATCAGCTTGAGGTCAGCACTACATCAGCAGTCAACCTGGGTCAAACCTGACGTGTGGGGGCCACTGGTCAGTGACTAACTAAACTAACCTAGTTTAATTAGCACTAACCTAGGTTAAACTAATTAGTATTAAACCTAAACTAGACTAATTAATCGGGTGGAGCCCGCATGTCATAGACCTAGGGGAGGTCAAATCCCCTGGTCAACGGGGCAAAACTGCCGGCGGCTCGACGCCGGCGAGGCCAGACGCAGCGGCGCGGCCCGGAAATGAGCTACATGGCGCCGTTTGTGACGTGGTTTGGCCCTACGAAGAGCTGGTGTTTGCGCGCATCTGGTGGAGCGAAGGGGAGGAGCTAGGGTGACCGGAATCATGGCCGGCGATGAAGTTTGTGGCGGCCGGAGTTCGGCCAGGTGTGCGCGGGGTATTGCGGGGCACGGGAGCTGCGAGCAGGTCCGCTCGACTCGCCAGAGTGCCCTGAGTGCAACGGCGAGCTCGGCTGCGAGCTACGCCGGCTGTGGCCACGACGGCGAGGGGCTGCGACGGCGATGGCTTCGGCCGGGTGGAAACAACGGCTACAACACGGGAACGAGGGGGAGAAGATAGGGGAAACAAGGAGATGCTCACGGCGATCACGCGAAGCAGCACGGCGGGCTCGGGGGAAGCCTGGTGATAGCGAATCGACGGTGGTGGACGGCGGAGCCCGAGGTGGAAGACGATGGCGATGGCGGCGTTCCAGGGGCTTTCGGTGTTGGGCGGCTCGGTGAGGAGGTTGAGGGAGACACGGCGGAGCTTCTGGACCTGGCGGCAGGGTGAGGGAGAGCTGGTGGCCACGGAGGTGCTCGTCGGCGTTCTCGGGCAGTCGTGGCGATCGTGGGAGAGAGACAGAGGACGAGACGGGGACGAGGGAGAGTGAGAGGGGGTCGGGGAGGCTGCGTGGCGTCTCCAGGGACGTCCATAAGGAGGCGGCAAGCAGGAGGTGGCCGGACGCGTGCCGGCGTGCGTCGGCCACGCGCTCGGCGTCCTCCTGGCGCGGTGGAGAAGACGACTGGCAGGGCCAGCTAGCTGGGCCGGCCAGCTGGGCCGCCCAGTGCCAGGCCTCAGGTAAGTGGCCCAAGTAAGGGTTTTTCCCTTTTGTTTTCTTTTTCTATTTTCTGACATTTGTTCTAATTTAGTAAAATACTAAATCAACTTATTTTATTCTGTAAATTTTAGTAGGGACTAGTTGGACCACTCCAAAGCCCCTCACCAAAATTCAGAAATATTGGACAATATTTTGTATATATAAAAATATTTATCCAACGCAAATAAATACTGGATTAATTCCAAATGGCCAAAATAAATATTTATGAGCTCCTAGAAATATTTGTTTAAATTTTACCTCTGACCAATATTTTCAGAGAGCAACATGAACATTTTCTTGGACCTTTTGGAGCAATTTTTATCTGGGTTATTTCTAGAAATGATTTCTAAAGGTTTCACAATTCCCCAATTCAAATTTAAATGAAGTTTAAACATTATGCACACATTACTAGCTAGTCTAGGTCATACCAGAAGAACTAGGGATGTGACAACTCGCCCCCACTCGAAAGAATCTCGTCCCGAGATTCAGGAGTCGGCGGAAAGAAAGCGGGGTACTCAAGTCGAAGACGATCTTCTCGCTCCCAAGTAGCTTCTCTCTCGGAATGATGAGACCACTGAACCTTGAGAAACTTGATGCTATGACGTCGAGTGACACGCTCTGCTTGATCCAGAATGCGAACGGGGTACTCTCGATAAGTGAGGTTATCTTGGAGATCAAGCGTTTCGTGGTCCACTCCGCGGATGGAATCCAAGAAGTAACGCCTGAGTTGAGAGACGTGGAAGACATCATGAACTCGAGAAAGATGTGGGGGTAGTTCCAACTGGTAGGCAACCTCTCCTCGTTTAGCGAGAATGCAAAAAGGACCAATGTAATGAGGAGCCAACTTGCCCTTGATACCAAAATGATGGGTACCCTTCAAAGGAGTAACCCGAAGGTAAGCCTTGTCGCCAACTTCATAAGCCACTTCCTTATGACAATGGTCATACTGGCTCTTTTGACGAGATTGGGCTGTTTTCAAATTCTCACGAATGATGCGAACTTGCTCTTCTGCTTCCTGAATCATATTCGGTCCAAAGAATTGTCTTTCACCGGTTTTTGACCAGTTCAAAGGTGTTCGACATCTTCGTCCATACAGAATCTCGAAGGGTGCTTTCCTAAGACTGGATTGATAGCTATTGTTATAAGCAAACTCGGCGAAAGGAAGACACTTCTCCCAATCCATACTGAATGAGATAACACAAGCTCTAAGCATGTCTTCGAGAATTTGGTTGCCCCTTTCCACCTGACCACTTGACTGAGGGTGGAAAGCGGTACTGAAAGAAAGATGGGTTCCCATGGCATTCTGGAAACTTTCCCAGAAATGAGAGGTGAAAAGACTGCCACGGTCTGAATTGATCTCTAGTGGAACACCATGGAGTGACACTATTCGGGAGATATATAAGTCAGCGAGCTGACTAGCAGTGATACTCTTTCGAATAGGTAGGAAGTGAGCCACTTTGGAGAGACGATCAATGACTACGAAGATAGCATTATTTCCTTTCTTGGTCCTGGGAAAGCCGGTGATGAAGTCCATACCAACTTTGTCCCATTTCCACTCGGGAATAGCTAAAGGTTGAAGGGTGCCAGCAGGTCTCTGATGCTCTGCCTTAACGCGACGACAAACATCACAGTTGGCAATATAATGAGCGATTTCTCTCTTCATCCTAGTCCACCAGAACCTCTGGCGTAGGTCCTGATACATCTTTGTACTACCGGGATGAATCGTGAGAGGGGATTCATGGGCCTCCTTAAGGATCAGTTGTTGCATCTGTTGACATTTGGGAACCACCAAACGGTTTCCAAAGTAAACAACACCTCGTTCATCCATAGAGAAACAACCAGCAACTCCCTTGGTAATATTTTTCTTGATCCGGGAGATTCCCGTATCATGCTTCTCAACCTCTATGATCTGATCTGTAAG